>NW_028080736.1:0-984 GCF_014824575.4 Sturnira hondurensis | reverse complement strand
GTAAAAATGGCCTGAAGCTGAGGAAGAGGGTTTTTAACAATAAGCCATTGATAATGAAGAATTTCAGAGACAAAGCAGAGAGGACATCGATGGGAACATGGATGGGTTGTGCGAACAGGCAGAATGGCCTCATAACAAGTGCCCGCCCCCTCCCCCGTGCAAATAGTGCTCTGGCTTTTCACCTTTAGCTTCTTGGAGTGTGTGTGTCCTGCCTCCTGCAAGCGCAAATCAGCTGAACGTCCCCGAAAGCAGTGTGTTTTCTCTCTTACTAAGGGAAGCAGTAGGTGGGTTGGTGGCAGCAAAGCCAACACCAGGTGTCTGACAGGTGGAGTCAGATCGGATCTCGGTTCAGCAGCCTCCGTACTTGCGTTCTGGCTGGAAAGAATTCAGAGCCAATATTCAGACTATAAGAGAAAGCTTATTTAGAAAGTCACCGAGGTAGAAGAAGGGAGCCGTAGAAGACGTGGGCTGGGGAAATGAGTTACAGAGGCAGAAGGAGGGCTCTTGGAGTTTAGGAGAGAGAGAAAGGAGGGGGATGTGCCTCGGGGAAGGAGGGGGGAGGGAAGGCACGGGCATACTCCCTGAAGGTAGAGGGCACCCTGGGTCCTCCATCCTAAGGCTTTTAAGGGTGGGAGTTTAGGGGGTGGTCCATTAGCCGATGCAGCTGGTATCAGCTGGTGTCAGCCATGGCTTCGCTTGTCTGGTTCTGCTGCTTTCCTGCGCCTGCAGCTGAAACACAGCTGTGGCCTGGATGTCGTCCCTAAAGACTAACACTTAAGGGAGGGTTGTACAAGGGCCCAAAGGGAGTTGATGAGGCCCCTCTCTGGTCCCTGGTTCCTGGTCCACGGGGTCGAGGGCATGACTAGCAACATGCCGGGGAGGAAAGGTCAGAGGAGGGACCAGCGATAAGAAAGGTCAGGGGGGCTACACCGCAGGACCAGTGGCATGCCCGGGGAGGAAGGTCCCCCTGGGGGCCAGGTCCCG
>NW_028080735.1:0-1230 GCF_014824575.4 Sturnira hondurensis | reverse complement strand
CATGTTATTGGACATGACAGGGTGCAGCCTAGTTCGTGCCTGCAGTACAGAGCCTGGGAGGGGCTGGCCCAGGTGCCAGCATAGGAGTCCCATCTATCTGGCAGGCAGAGCTTGGCATCTGAGGGGCAGGAGGCAACGTGTGAGTGGAGCCCAAAGCAGGGATTGGGGACACCGCATGAGGTGAGGGTACAAGCAGAGGTACAAGCAGACAGAAAGGTCACAGGCCAGAGCAGGCTCTCAGCTATGGATTTGTGTTCCCAGACCCCTAAATGGGCTGATTATCAAGACTCGTTGGGCAATGAGAACCAGATAGAATGTCAGTCCTTGCCCCAGCCTGGCTCCCTCCAATTTTCAATAATAAGGGTTCAGAAATCTGCTGTCTGCACCCTTCTCCTAAGGCAGTTGCCTCTACCGAGGGAGCACTGCCATAGCCCTGGCCCCACGCTCTCAGCAGAGCTGGCCCAGTCCTTGGCTGCCTGATGCTGGGGCCCAAGTCCTGCAGGCCCAGTGGGTGAGCTGGGCCCCCTGTCAGCGCTTGCTCTCCGGCCCTCATTCGGCGCCCTGCCCTTCCTGCCGCCCTGCTAGACCTTGCTTTCTCACATATTTGACTCCTTGGCTGACCTGGTTCTTTCTGCACTGGCCTGATGATCTCCTGAGGCCTCATCAGTGTCAGGTCCCAAAACAGCCCTTGTGGGCACCCATTGTCCCGTTCGGACCAGATTTGGAACTGTGAGCCCCTTGCCCAGGTACTGGCTCTGCTCCTGCTTCCTCCCACGTGTGGTCCATTCCAGGGACTTCTTCCGGGTCCAGACCCGGAAAAAATGGCTGCCCGCCCTGCACCTGCGTGCTTTGCCTCTGCTCTCGTCTAACCTCCTCTTAGGCAGAACAATTTAAAATCGGACTATAGATAAACACTTAATGACATGGACAGATGTTTGTGTGGGTGCTGAGTGAAAAAAGCAGATTGCAAGACAGTTTGTATTTGCATGTGTTCACCTAGTCACGTGATACGTACACAGGCGGGTCTGCGAGGACACTCAGCAATAGATGAGGGTTGGCTGTCTGGAGTGGAGGAGGTGTGGGAAATTACGGAAGTCTTAAATTTTCTTTTTAAATAAATCTCTATCATCTAATTACTCTGCAGTAAATATGTATTACTTCTTAATAAGGAAAACAATAAAAGATGTTATTTTTATAAAGAAACCATATAAGGTTACTCCGGAAACCTGA
>NW_028080734.1:0-2004 GCF_014824575.4 Sturnira hondurensis | reverse complement strand
ACATTTTATTGATTATGCCATTACAGTTGTCCTACTGTATTCCCTTCATTCCCCACCACCCTGCACACCCCTCCCCCACCATTCCCCCCCTTTGTTTATGACCACGCGTCTCAAGCTCTTTAGATTCTATATTTCCCCCACTATTCTCGCCCTCCCCACTATCTATTTTCTACCTACCATCTATGCTATTTTCTGTGCCTTCTCCCCCCTCCTCCTCCTCCCATTCCCCTGTTGCTAACCCTCCATGTGTTCTTCATTTCTATGGTTCCACTCCTGATCTAGCTGTCCTCTTGGTTTGCTTTTGTTTTAGGTGTGGTTGTTAATAACTGTGAGTTTGCTGTCCTTTCACTGTTCATACTTTTCATCTTCTTTTTCTTATATAAGTCCCTTTAGCATTTCATATAATAAGGGCTTGGTGATGATGAACTCCTTGAATTTGACCTTATCTGAGAAGCACTTGATCTGCCCTTCCATTCTAAATGAAAGCTTTGTGGAATAGAGCAATCTTGGATGTAGGTCTTTGGATTTCATGACTTGGAATACTTCCTTCCAGCTCCTTCTTGCCTGTAAGGTCTCTTTTGAGAAATCAGCTGACAATCTGATGGGAACTCTTTTGTAGGTGACTGTCTCCTTATCTCTTGCTTCTTCTAGGATTCTTTCCTTCATTTTAATCTCAGCTAATGTACTTATGATGTGCATTGGTGTGTTCCTGCTTGGGTCCAACTTCTTTGGGACTCTCTGAGCTTCCTGGATTTCCTGGAAGTCTATTTCCTTTGCCAGACTGGAGAAGTTCTCCTTTATTATTTGTTCAAATAAGTTTTCTACTTGTTGCTCTTCCTCTTCCCCTTCTGGTACCCCTATAATTCAGATGTTGGAACGTTTAAAGGTGTCCTGGAGGTTCCTAAGCCTCTCCTCATTTTTTTGAATTCTTGTTTCTTCATTCTTTTCTGTTTGGTCATTTTTTTCTTCCTTCTGGTCCACTCCCTTGATTTGAGTCCCCGTTTCCTTTCCATCACTATTGGTTTCCTGTGCATCTCCCTTCATTTCAATTAGTTTAGCCTTCATTTGTTCCTCTAATTTGTGTCTAAAATCAACCAGTTCTGTGAGCATCCTGATCACCAGTATTTTGAACTGTGCATCTGAAAATTTGGCTATCTCTTGGTCACTTAGAATTATTGGCTCTGGGGCTTTGAGCTATTCTTGAGCCATAATGTTTTGGTCTGTTCGCACCCATTACGTATGAGGTGTGAAGCCTTAGGTGTTCACCAGGGCAGGGCAACCCAGGTTGCTGGGTTGTGACGCTGTATGTGGGGGTGGGATCAGAGAGGAGCAATGGAGTTTGTTCTGCTCTCTCTCAGATTTTTGTCCCCTCTGCTGCTTCCCACAAGCAAATTGGGCCCTTCTGGTGCTGGTTCCTGGGTGTGTGGGCTTGTATACCCTCCAGGACCCTGTGGGTCTCTCCAATGAACTCTCCCGGCACCTCGACCCTGAAAGTCTTTCCAATTGGTTCTTTCAGGCTCTAATTCCCATCGCTGGGGCCCTAGCCTGCACAGTCTGCCTCACTGTTCACTCCTTCGCCTGGTTTATCTGCACTCGAATGTGTAACCATGGTCAGTCAGCTGCCCTGCACCCTCAGTGGGTCTGCCAATTGCCACCCCAAGCCTGCGAACTGCCACCCACCCCTTGCGCTCCTGGGTCATCCAGCCGATCTTTCCTGCCTGACCTGCTCCACCACTGACTCAGCCCCTCTTACCATTCAGGCTGAACAGTTAGTTGTTGTTGGACTTCCCGTACAGTTCAATTGTCTGTGTTTTGGCTGTGTTTTTGTTACTAAAACTTTGTTGTCTTTAAACTTGGTTGTGCGAGGAGGCACAGTGTTTCCACCTACACCTCCATCTTGGCCTGTAATTGAAAATTTTTTAATTAAAAAAAACTACTAACTCTTGAGGGACAATTTTGCAACATCTATAAAAATTATAAATGTTCATATTCTGGAAACCATTG
>NW_028080733.1:0-862 GCF_014824575.4 Sturnira hondurensis | reverse complement strand
CTTAAAATCTGACTTTGCACTATTGATGATTTGCTGTGAAAATGAAAATAGCACTCTTCCTCATACCATATAAAATAGCTTCCTAGTAGATTAGTATTTAAACTAGGAAGTACCTAGAGATATGAGCTAGAAAAAACAAGTAGGAGACTCTTTGTTTCCACTGCCAGTGGAAGTTGCCATGGAAAACGGACAAGAGATACTTTTACTTTATACTTAATTTTTGAGAAAGAGAAATTTGAAGAATTTTTATTTTATAGTATTTTCAAAAGAACGTTTTTTTAAAAATAAATGATGAGTGTTGGGAACTGCCCTGCCTGGTTTCAGAAGCTGTAACCCTCCCCTCCCCACCCCCTGACATGGCTAAGGTTGAGAAAAAAGGTTTTAGTCACATAAGCTGCCAAGGAGATAAAAACTTATTTCCTCTCTCATATCCTCATGCTTGGCCTGGGCAGATGACCAGTTATCCGATGACCAATGATGGGTAAGATTCTTCAAGGAAGGAACAACTAAGACACAGTAGTGTCCCACACAGTAGTGAAGGGACCACTGACCACTAGGGAAAGACTTAGAGGACTATAGAAAAAGGGACCTTCACCCCTTGGCTTTGTTATAGCCTGAGTCTTCATTCCACTACAGGGAGTCTCCAACTGTCTTGTTACTTTGTTTTTCTGGCCTGACTCAAGCCTGAAAGAAGGCCAGATAATGAGGGCACAGCCCTATACTGTTGCAGGCTGTTCCCTGGGGGCAATCAATCCTGAAAAAGAATTCATGAAGTCCTGTGAACCATGCTTTGCTAAGAAAACCCTTAGGTTAATATATGTTAGCTGTTTAGGATTCAAACATAAAATGAATTTATTTTCCA
>NW_028080732.1:0-595 GCF_014824575.4 Sturnira hondurensis | reverse complement strand
AAAGACAGAAAAAAACATGTTTTCATAGTTATTTATGAATGTAGCTGAATACATTAACCTTAAAATCACCCGCTATGTTTGTGTGTTCTCACCAGTTGGCCACAGCTACGGCCTTCTGAATCATCCGAATTGTTTCTGTAAGGGAGTGTTAAGTTTAACGCAACATTTGATGCAGATGTGTTGCTCTACTCGATTGGTCATTTGAACGTGACAGCCACACAGTGCACACACTCACTCAGTGGTGTGTACCCCGCCCCCCCCCGGTGACTGGCACAGTGAAGTCGTCATTGAAGAAGTCACGCATGTGCATTCCAGTCCACTCTCCTTGGCTGCTAGGTTATACTGATGTTGTGCAAACTGTTCTTGGTATGTTAACAGTGGCTGGACTTTTTCCCGACAGACTTCACACGCATACACATACATACATACATACATACATACATGCAAATAAACAAATGCCAGTTGAGGGATCTGTTTCAAGGAAGAGACGAGGTTACTGCTTTTCCTCTTCTAAAGGCACAACGTGCAGTACACACACAGTTCCGGCCCCTCGTGTGTGAGCATGTCTTCGTGGTAGCTAAATCCCCTACTATCT
>NW_028080731.1:0-602 GCF_014824575.4 Sturnira hondurensis | reverse complement strand
ATTCTTAATCCAAAACCATGTGGCACTTCCTCACAGTGGGCTGATGGGGGTCCTTCTGCGAGTGTTGGAACCACGTGGCCCAGAGAGAGCTCTGCAAGGCTCCTACATCCTGCTTTCCTGCTTCCTGAGCCACGTGGTCAAGGGAGCTACCTCTCTGCTCCCAAACCATGTGGTTAAGCCCCAGCATAGGTTGCCCTGCCAGGGTTTTAAATGCCAGCGTGGATCTTTCTCCGAAACCTCATTTATGACTCTTACTGATACAGGGTGCAGCCAAGGGGGGGCCCAGAAAAGATTTGGAATCGTGTCCAAAACTCAAAGTATACAGATATATTGGAGGAAATATTAAGATGTCCTCACCACGCCCCCCAGATGTCAGTTGCGGGAAGGGACAAACGGAGCAGGGCCATTGGGAGTTGATTTGCATAGCAACAGTTGTGCAGCTAACCTCTGGACTGGTCATTTAACATATCTATAACCTTTAACTGGTTTCATAGATATGTTGAATAGCTGTGGCCAAGTTTTGGGCCAGGGAGAAGTGAGTGGCTGCTACCCAGGAGGGAATTGGGGGCTGCTTCTCTGAGATTGTGCCTGTGGGAGAGGCA
>NW_028080730.1:0-592 GCF_014824575.4 Sturnira hondurensis | reverse complement strand
AGTGGAAATGGGAGAAAGGAGGGGACCACTGAGGGGATGAAATGGGATGGGAGTACAAGACAGAAAACTGTACTTGAACAACTTAAAAAAAGATTCTCTATCTTTAATCTTTGGCATTTTAATTATGATCTGCCTTGGTGTGGTCCTCTTTGTGTCTATCTTGTTTGGGATTCTCTGTGTTTCCTGAATTGTATGTCTATTTCCTTCACCAAATTTGGGAAGTTTTCTTTATTTTTTTCCAAATAAGTTTACATTTCTTGCTCTTTCTCTTCTCCTTCTGGCACACCCAGGATGTGAAAGCTGGAATGCTTGTAGTTGTCCCGGAGGCTCCTGGCACTATCCCTGTTTTTTTAGATTCTCTTTTTTTCTTTTTTTTTAATATATTTTATTGATTATACCATTACAGTTGTTCTATTCCCCCTCTTCATTCCCCTCCACCCGCATCCTCCCTGCCCCCCCCATTGTCTCCTCCTTAGTTTATAACTACGTGTCTCAAGTTCTCTAGATTCTATATTTTGCCCACTATTCTCACCCTCCCCCCTATTTTCTACCTACCATCTATGCTATTTTCTGTACCTTCTCCCCCCTTCTC
>NW_028080729.1:0-1009 GCF_014824575.4 Sturnira hondurensis | reverse complement strand
TTACGCACGCACCTAAAGGTTGCTATAACTGCCTTTTCCAAAATAAAAAAAAATAGCAATACAAATGGAACTCTTTCAATTTACCACTCTTGCAAATCTCTTTAATGACTCACTTTACAGAAGACAGCGAGATTCTCACCCCTGTCCCTGCTTTAGTCTGTTGGGATCTGCTGTCCTGGCCAACCGTGTACGGAGTGTCCGTCCTCACCCAGCTGTGTGGCGGGACATGCGGACGCGCCTCAGCAGGCTCTGGGGACCACGCCGTGCGCGCCCGTCTTCGACATCGCACCGGGACTCGGCAAGGAGCCGTCTCGTAGAGGTGACTTTGAAATGTTGAACCTGGAATTGTGATCATGAACATTTTGGACTCTGTTGCATGAAAATCCACGGGCTTTCTTTGCATGTTGTGTGGACCTTCTGCCTGTACATGACTTTTATACAATTTCTCAGCGGTCATTTGGAAATGTATGTTCGCCGGTGATGCATGTCCTCCGTGGAACGGAACACATTCCGTTTCGGGGTCTGAAAACGGCATTCACCGCATGCCCCCAGTTCCAGCCCAATGTCTTTAGATGTCAGGAGGCCGCCAGCTCATCGTGAGTACAAGTTTTTTCTCCAAATTCCAGTTTTCACAGGAAATCTTTAATCGCATCAATGGCAGTGAATTTTGTCAGTTGCTTTACTGGAAGTGGGAGGTCCACTTCACTTGAAGAAACGCCCCCACGTACACAAGACTGAGGGGTCACAGGGTGTCGGCCGTTCCTTCGGGGAAATGCCCTGTGCCCCCACGGGACGCGTGTTCAGCTCACGGCCGCACACTCACGTCTTGTAGAGACAAAGCTGTGCTTCCCCACGCAGACATAACCCACGTCCACGGGACGCGTGTTCAGCTCACGGCCGCACACTCGCGTCTTGTAGAGACAAAGCTGTGCTTCCCCACGCAGACAGATGCCCCACGTCCGCCCCTTACTTCACCCTCTGGGTTACGAAACACTGTATCGAAGATCCA
>NW_028080728.1:0-2495 GCF_014824575.4 Sturnira hondurensis | reverse complement strand
TTGCTACAATCCAGGGAAAAATGGAAATTACTACAGGCAGAAGGAGATGATAGAAACTGAGCAAATTTGGACCTTGTCTTTTGAAATGGAGACAATCGGTCCCTCCCGGGCCCTGTCCCCAGACCTAGGGATGCTCCCACCGGCTGTTCCGCTCCGTCTCCTCACACCCACCTGCAGGCTGCTGCTGCCACCCCGAACTGGAGTGTGTCCAAAGGGAAACCCAAATGCTCTGCCTGCCAATAAACACCAAAGGTCATAGATTGACCTTGTTCAAGAAAACATGCAGAGGAAAGGAAATCCAACAAGAGAACATGGAAGATTATTGCCAGATAACGGGGTCTGGACTGCACGTAGAAGGGGCTGAGACAGGAGAACACAGCTCCCCAGTATATTCCAGAGTCTGGAAGAAAGTTCCAAGACACTTTGGTCAGTACAAGAAGCCGAGGCTGTGATAAAAGTGGAACTGCAAGAGGAGACAGAAAGAGATGCGTAACGTAAGAGATTCAAGGAAGGCAAAAACATAGCGGAAGAACAAACAGGATTAACATCAGAGGCAGCAACCAGTGAAATGGGTACCTCGGAAACTCATGTCAACGATGAGAGGGCCAACTTGGCAGGGGGCCTCCTGATGGCCCGGGAAAGGGTGAGAGAAGGAAGCACACGAGGGGACGGGGGCCTGGGGACAGAGAGCCAACCCAGGGAAGGGCCGACCAGGAACTCTGTGCCAGGTCCCGGGAAAGAGGTGCGTTCTCAGACAGATCCTGGATAAATGTCTACATTAAAAAGGAAATCTGGCAAAGATCCAGGTAAAAACCAAAAAGCAAAACATCCCACAAAACTCAGAGGTGACTGCGCCCCCCAAGTGAGCTGCGGGGCCGTTCTGTCCCCGCTGCAGTGGAGCAGACCCTCCAACAGCACAAGGGATGCGACCACGGCCACTGCTCGCTCGCCCAACGGCTTTCCTGCCGGAGGAGGGGCTTCCCGAAGGCAGGAAGCAGTTTACTCACGAAATGTTAGCAGACATCTAGTCGCTTGTCAGTTCCTCTGATTTTTTTTTAAGAGGAAAAATATTGTCCCCTAGTAATTATGGTGCTTAAGTATAAAAGCCCAAAGAGACCTGATACACGACTTTGAGTGTAGTAAAATCCAGTCAATGCACATTTTTTCCGTAAAAGCTTATGGGGTTATTTCCCCATCGCTGACCAAGGGCCGCAGAGGATGCCAGCTTCTGGACGCACCATGAACGGATGGCACGAGCTCTGGCCACACGCCCCCGTCAGCATCCTGTGCAGCCAGCACCGTGGAGGGTGCCCCGACCTTGGGGTGGGAGAACAAGCCCTCGGGGGCTCTCGTGGCTGCACAGGACCTGGGTGAGGCCGGCGAGCTCCTGGGGTGGAGGCCTCTCTGCAGGCCTGTGGAAAGGCTGCCAGGTGACTGGCTGAGACAGCACAGGACAGCCATTTCTGTCGAGCCCAGCGTGGCTCCCTGACCACTGGGTACCCAGAAAGCGGGAGCCCGTGCTTGGCCGTGGAGCGGCCGCGCTGAGTACAGCTGACAATAGCGTGGGTGGGCTGGGTCCGGGTGAGGGAGCCTGGGGACCCCCGTAAGAAGGTCCCTGTGGAGACTGGAAAAGCTCCTCTCAGTGGGAGTGGAAATCCACCTCGGGGCACTGGTGGAGGGAGAATGATTTGTACCTGTCCAACCTCCTGGGCTGCCGTGGACGCTGCTCTGGGCAAAGGCCTGCTCTGCTCTCTCCATCAGGGTTTCCTGACCGTGATCTGGCCTGAATCTTACTCTCACCAAGACCTCCATATGCAGGGAAGGAGTGGGGAGGCAGGGTGGTGGGGGAGCGGGAGCCTTGGGTGAGCAAATGCCGGTAACCGAGACTGTGGTCACTGAGCTCCTACTATGTGCCAGGCTCTGGGCTAAGAGCTGCACCTACACAGTCCCCTGACATCCTCACTTTACAGAAGAGGAAAGTGAGTCTCGGAGAGGCAAGGTGTTCGTCGAAGAGCATCCAGCGAGTGCGTGGCCGAGTCCCGACCACGCCCCAGTCTCGCCTGGAGTCGGGGTGCCGGCCCGTGGCATGCCCTGCCTCGGCCTTCCTCACCCTGGTCCTGCGGGACGGTGCATGAGTGTGCGAAGCCTGAGGAGGGGCTGGGTCAGGGGCACCCCCAGTTGTGGGGTGACCCTCAGCCAGACCAGGTGCTCTGGGCCTTAGATCGTGCTTTCAGCTCATCCACCAACAGGGCCTCAAGGAAAGCACCATTATTCTGTCACTTGGGTGGGGAAACTGAGACTCGGGGAAGTGGAGTGATTTTCCAAAGGCCTCCTGGCCAGTATTCTGGGAAGCCCAAATTCGAATCCAGGTCTGGCTGGCCCCAACCCATGCTTCCAACCTCCCGGCAGTGGCTGGGTGGGCCGTAGGGATCACCTTTCAGTCGTGAACCTTTGTTTTGTTTCATGCCACAAGCTGAGTCCTGTGGTCCCTGCCC
>NW_028080727.1:0-1664 GCF_014824575.4 Sturnira hondurensis | reverse complement strand
TAACACCTATCCGGCACCTGCAGCAGGCTCACACCTGGCCAGGAAACTGACACGTGGGCGGGGCCCTGCAGTGTCTGGGCGCCTGTGTGATGGCACATTCAGGCTCCATCACCAAAACCCACAGTGAGTGTGCCAACAGTGTCCGCTCCCACGGAATGCGCTCTCCTTTAGGGAGGGGGCCACTTCTAACAATCAGCTTCTCACAGGAAGATTTGTCAAGGAAGCTGTGAGCTACTAAGATAATCAATCTCAATATTTAAGGAACTCCAAGGACATAGGTTGAAATTCACTTTGCTCACTCAGCAAATCTTTTGTTAGAATAGATTTTATTTGTTTGTTTTTAGAAGGAGGAGAAAGGAGGGAGAAAGTGAGGGAGAGAAACATCCTTTGGTTGTTTTCTCATAGGCGCCCCAAATGGGGACTGAACCTGCAACCCATGTATGTGCTCAGACTGGGAATTGAACCAATGACCTTTCTCTTTGTGGAATGATGGCCAATCAACTGAGCCACACTGGTCAGTGTTCAGCAAATCTTTCTGCATAAAAAGTATCATCACATCGGGAGGGAGGTGGGGAGCACTGGGGCGGGGGCAGGGCAGGGAATATAAAACAGAAAACTGTACTTGAATAAGAATTCAATAAAAATAAATAAATAAATAAATAAATAAATATTTAAAAAGTATCATCACATCAATATAAAATAAAATTTTTATGCAGATTTAAACATATTTAATGCAAAAGAATTTTCAACTCCTTTATGAACATCAGCATTTCAGTGTGCAAGTTAATTAAGTTTTTATTTTATCTAGACCATTCCAAAAGTGAAAATAGAATCATCAGCATTTATGAGTGTGGGACAAAGAGCAAAGTTCCTGTATGCCCGCCCTGACAGGCCTTTTCTAGTTTGGCCGAGCTTCTCAGACTCCATCCTCATCTGCGGTGGGAACAAGGCAGGATGGTATCCACCCTAGTGAGTTAGAAGGCACACGTGTCCGTGAGCCGTCGTGGTCCCTAGCGTCTCCGTAACTGCTGTTCACTCTTCAGGGTTTCATTTCTCAGGCCCAGAGGCATTACCTTTGAAACTGGATTTGGCCTGTGTTGAGAGTTATGTTACTGGGTCATTGGGACATAGAATTTTAGAGTTTCACAGCACCTTTGGGATCATATAGTTCAAAGGTAAAATCAGTTGGAATTGAATTTGTATTTGGAAAATAATTTTCTCATGGAATGAGTATAATAACAAATAATTTTTATTTAATGTCTCTGAAGGAAGTTATTGATCTAAAGTAGAGCAACCAGTCCAAAACTCTGAAGCATTTTAGAAAGTGGTTACATTTGAATCTTGGCCCATGTATTTCAGAAGTAGAAATGAATTTTCTTATGAAAGACAAATTATTATATTGTTGACCTGTTATAATTCAAACTCATAGTTGTACTGAGTCAAAGACCTATCGGGTAAGGGATGAAGAACCCTTACTGCAGAAGTGATTCAGAGTCAGGGGACTGTTCATCCTAGAAAAGAGTCTAGTCCATCAAGAAAAACATATGTCTATGCATTTTCCTTATTTCCTATTGAAAAACAGAAAAGCCCCTTATTTAACATGAAATTACCCTGGAAATGAGCTGAGAGAGTTGCAGTGGAGCAGGGAATTAGGCCCCAGGAAA
>NW_028080726.1:0-1707 GCF_014824575.4 Sturnira hondurensis | reverse complement strand
CTCGCCACCCCCCCGCCCCCCCCCCCCGCCCTCAGACCCTTGCACTATGAAAAAGTTCAACACCAGCGCGTCCGGACTGACCTGCGTCTGAAGAACCGGTACAGCGTCGTCTATGTGGACGATACTCGGATCTCGCGGCTCGACAGTGACGTCCCGAGGCCCAGGCCGGAGCCGCGGGTACGGTGGATGGAGCCTCCGTGAGAGAAACAGGAGGATCCTGAGAAGCAGGATGAGCAGACGCGGGAAATCAAGCCCAGCGAACAGACTAGGCCGGCGAACCTGAACGAGCTGCACGCCCGCTACAACCAGAGCGAGGACGGGGAGCCACCGGCGCCCGGGTTCGAGCACGGTGCACAGTCTGTGATTCGAGTCTCATCCGGAGGTTGCGAGCCTCGCCCTGCGCAGCAGCCCGCGGGATTTGAACCGGTTTCGCTTTAATCACCCCGGGGCTGGTACGGGGCCGACCTGTCCTGGGGGCGGAGTCAGTGGCCCAACCCACAAAAGGAAAGGAGCGGCTGCAGAGTGGAGTAGGACAGAAGGTTCCTCCGCGGAAACGATTCAGTTCGCCTACGAGGCACCGCCTAGATGGTCCCGAATGGGGGGACCCGCTCTCCTAGACCGAGGCCCACACAGCGGCCCGGATCACCTGGCGCAAGTCCCTGCAGGTCCATGACGCGGACCTCGGGAGGGTCTACCTGGAGGACGCTGGCGTGCGCCGCCCCACCTGCTCCTGGAGAAGGGGAAGGGGAGACCCTGCTACGAGCAGGTACCAGGGCGCGCGCCTCCCCGAAAAGGGGATCTGTAGGCTTGAGGGTGCTTCCTACAAGGAGAGGAGGAAAAGGGGGCAGTGTCGGATCCCGCTCCTGCTCAGGAGAAGGAAGAGTCCCCCAGGTCTCCTTATTCTGTGACTCACCGCAGGCTAGCCTCTCCCTGAAACACTCACAGCGGTTCCCTCATACCCTGCAGTCACCTGGGGCACCTGAACGCTCTCCCTGGTTCTGGGGCTGAGACCCTCTCTGGAGGCCTGACTCCGGGTTTGCTGAGTCATCAGCCACAACCTGAGTCTGTGACTCCCCTTAGAGACCTGGACACTCTCCTCAGGGCATCCCTGTGCAGGGTCAGGACTCAGGCCTGAGGTTGACCTCTCACCTTCCTCTCAAAGACCCCCCTCCTCAGCCCACCATGACCATCGTGGGCATCGCTGCTGCCCTGGGTGTCCTTGGAGCTGCGGCTGCTGCAGCTGTGATGTGGAGGAGGAAGTGCTCAGGTGGGCAAGGGGTGGGGCTGGGTTCCCTGTCCCCCTGGGGGTCAAGCCCAGGTGGAAGTGTGCTCTGCCTGGTTAATGGGCATGGTGTCCCCACACGGGTGCTTGTCCATCTGGGACCTATTTCCTAACACTGACTCTTTGGTGAGGCTCGTGAGAAACTGAAGGACACATTTATCACCTGATGATTCCAGCCATGGGGACTGATTCCCAGCTGTCACTGGTCAGAGAGGAAGTTCACTGCTGAGGGTGGTTGGTCCAGTCCCAGCACATGTACTTTGTATTTCCTGATCCTACCCTGATGTCCAGTCCGAGTTCTCAGAACTTCTCTGTGCTTCAGAACTATGTGGCTCCTTTACAGTGTGTTCCCACAGGCAACTCAGGCTGCCTGTAAGTCTGGGTGTTGGGGGTAGGGGGTGGTATCTGTGACCCTCGGGAGAGTG
>NW_028080725.1:0-1227 GCF_014824575.4 Sturnira hondurensis | reverse complement strand
CAGGATGACTGTTTTGGAATTTCAGTTCTAACACATATTGTTTGTGAAAACTCGAGCAATGAAATACCCTTGCATTTTGATTTTCTCATCTACAAAGTGGGGAGAATAATATCCCATTCATAGAGTTGTTGAGGGGGTTGTTGAAGTTACGAAGAGAATACAGAGCAGTGAGTGCTGTTTTGCAAACGTTAGTGTAGAAAATCCAAAGGTTTTTATTAGGTATTAAGGTATTGACCCTTTTTTGTAAGAATAACTTATGTTTTGATGAAAACATTTGTGAAAGTCTTCAAAAACATTTCTTGTTGTTTTCTTAAGATAAATTCTTAGATGTGAAACATTTGGTGGGGAGATATGTAGTTTTAAACCTTTTGATCCTTACTTCCAAATGAAATTACTGGAAACCTTTTCCCACCCCACCTAAACACTGGGCATTTCCATTGAAAAAATAAATACATGTGTGTGTATAACCCAATTTGCTGCAGTGCGGGAATGTGGAAATAGCATTTCACTGCTGTTTTAATTTGCATTTGTTTGACTAGGGCTCTTCACTTGATTAATGTTCTAAACTATTCTTCTATAATTCTAGTCCCACTTGCTAACCACCCCTATTCTTTCAGGCAGCTATCTTATTTTCCTCACTGGTGGATATAGATCACCAGTTCTTTCAACCATTTATCATATGACATAGTTTGCAGAATAGGTTTCCCTAGTCTGAATGTATTCTAGTTTGTCATTGTCCCTCTTAAAATATGGTTCCAGGACAAACATAACACTCCATGTGTGGTCAGACCAGCTGATATGTATGCCAAGGAATAAGATGGCTCAATTATAATGTGTTTTTCTTCTGAGAATCCATGAGTGTGCCATTCCCTTTGAGTTTCTATTGAATCTCACAGTGATTTACAGTGAATTGAGACCAGAATAGTTTTCAACTAAAGAACCATTTTTCAAAAGTTGTGTCTTAAACGGCTTTCCCCCCCTCCTATCTATAACATGCCTCTCCAGACCACACTGTATAACTATTATCTTTTGGGCTCTGAATCTGTGCCTCCATAAGTGTGGCACTGGGGTATACTAACCTTTTTAGCAGCCATCTTACACTTTGCATCCTATAGAGCAGGTAGTTAATGGATTCTTTCTACACAGAATGACTAGGAGTGAAGAGGAATGGGCATGGTAATGGAGAATTCTGATCTTACTTTAGCTTCAGTAAGTGAAGTAAGGCTG
>NW_028080724.1:0-1191 GCF_014824575.4 Sturnira hondurensis | reverse complement strand
TGCTGCTGAATCGTCTTCCCCTCTAGCTTTCCAACCAACTGTATACTTCACTAGTGTGAATGTTATGTTAATTATGTATGTATGCATGAATGTTAATTACCATCTACCTCACCTATACGTGAACTTTTTAGACTGTTCAATTTTTGCTAGTCGGATGTCTTTGAGTTCTTTATAACCTTTGGAAGTTCAGCAGTTTCTGGATTTTTACCGTCTGAGCCTGGGCAAGCAGCTCCTAAATTCATGTGGTGAGCATGTGGGGAACAACATGCTTTGATAATGGAGTCTAGGAAACATGCATCCTTGTCAGGGCTCAGATCGCTAATAGCGAGAGTAGACAAACACTGTTTGGCCTTCTATGCAGAAACAGGATGTAGAGAAGGTTTTATCAACCTCAGCATTATTCATAGTTGGGCCTGATCATTCTTTGTATGAGTGGTTGTCCTGTGCCCTCTAGGATGTTCATCAGAATCCCAGGCTTCTACCTATTAGATGCCAGTTGCAACCGCCACCCCCCCCCCCCGCCCCCAGGTTGTAAAAACCAAGAATGCCCCGAGACATTGCCAAATGACCTCTGGAGTACAGAGCTGTCCCGTGGGGACCCACAACCTTGGACCACAGTAATTGTTTTTTATTTCTATCAGCAGCTGCCACGAATTTGACCTTTTCCATGATGAGAGCTATAAACTCCTGGCTTGTCAAGTGAGTCCATCTCTATTAAAGGCCTAATGGGCACCCATGTTGTCGTGGAGGCCGCAGTAAAAAGAAAAGAAAGCAGGAGTCATATTCTCATTTTCAAGAATCATGGCTCACTGCAAACAGAGACTAGATGCTTATAGATCTAATTTGGATCCCACATACTTGTTTGGTTCAGATATGGTTTTTAAATGTATAGTAGCTAATGCTTTAAAAAAATGGGAGAATTCAGATAATGGAATTCAAGCTCCCTCTTAAATTTGGAAAAATCTGACAGCCTGGACTTCAATTCCTTCACTGATCAGGGGCGCTGTGAAGCATTTTTCATCACAGACAGGCATGTGCTCTGCAGATTTCGGTAGTGCCCCCATTCTTTTATTCCTGGCCTGCCATTTCTCATTATCCTTGGCTATTTGAGGAGGCCACATTTTGGCTGGGATAGGTGCGTCTAGATGGTTCTAAATGATTGTAGGCGCACAGGACTAATCAAAGCCAAGG
>NW_028080723.1:0-1511 GCF_014824575.4 Sturnira hondurensis | reverse complement strand
CCTACATCAAGGCCTGTTTCAGCTGGAACAAGGCCAAATGTAGGGGCTGGCTGAACTTCTAACCTTGTTCTGCATCCAATTTGGCAAAGGCCCTGGAGAGAGGCAGTTGGGCAGCAGAGTCAGAATTCTAGAATTCTTCTAAACTGCCTTCCCATGGAACTGTGGTTTGGGGCAGAGCCTCTCCGCCTGCTCCTGCCCATCTAGGGGACAACCCCATGCCACCCCTCATGCATATGTTGCTGTCCTGGGATTACCAGGATGGGTCATAACAGCAGGTTTAACAGAGACTGTGAGTATTTTATTCCCATTGACATTTCTCCTGAAAGTCCTGTATGGGGCCCATTCCCAACTGCCATTGGCCTGCTCACCTGGACTGAGGATTTAGCCAGATTGGTGCAGGGCTTTTTTAAAAACCACATTTCCTGTTTTGAAGCTGGGGATAGTGATCAGGAGAGAAGACTGGAGATGGGCAGTCAGAGCAGGATTGGACTGCAGTGGGTTTGAGGCTCTACAACAAAAAGCACCCCAGCCTCCCGTGTGATTCTACCAGGTCAGAGATCTCATCCTCAGTTCTTTTGAACCATGTCCTCTTGAAATGGAAGCCACCAGAGTTCTGGCCTCCCTCGGGAATCAGAAGTGTAAGCCCTCATTTTTTGCCAGATCATCCCCACCCACAGCCTCTGTGCTCTCGACACAAGAGGCCTTCCTTGTGGACCGAAACACTACTCTAATTTTGATGGTTCTTGTGGTGTGTCACCCTCGTCATTGTAAGAAGGTGTGCCTCTAGATGTGGAGAAGACCTTGATGGCATCAGATCTGATAGATGGAGGACAGGGCTGGTGACTGATTTCTATTGTGACTGTCTCATTCCCTGAGTAGGACTGAGGCCCTGATTCTACTTCACTGACTGAGTTATGCTAAGTGCCACTAGTAGGACCTACATACACATTGATGAATAAATGAACTCCAACCACAGCCATTCCAGATATCTGGGTGAGACTGAGGACTTCTCTTATCCCTAGAGATTCCCGATGTGACACCACCAAAGAGAAGCACGAGGATTAGCTAAGTGCTCACCAGATTCTTGACAGGTTGTTTTCCCTGTGCTTCTTCACAGTCAGAAATGGCACTAACCACTGATGGGTTTGGCTGGTGAATTTCCATGGCGGACCAAGAAATCATATCTGTGAACAGCCAGAGCACATCCAGTAGCCCTGTCAGTAAACTCAGATAGCAGGCAAGATCTGCCTGGACTGTCCCCACAGTAGTCCCTGAAGAACATAATGACACCAATCCCCTGTATTCCCCTTTTCAGGCAAGAACACTGAGGCTCAGATAGATGTGGTGACGTTTTTAAGACATAGAGTCAGCAGCTGGCAGAATCACCATGGTACCAAAAAGGAGACATGTGCTCACCAATTAATCAGCTTGTCCAGGAACTTCTGGGCTCTGAAGAAGACAGGGTGCATGGATTTGAAGGCAGTGCGGTGGGAGATGTTTCCACTTGTGAA
>NW_028080722.1:0-560 GCF_014824575.4 Sturnira hondurensis | reverse complement strand
GGCATGTGCCCTGACTGGGAATCGAACCGCGATCGCCTGGTTCGCAGGCCCGCACTCAATCCACTGAGCTACGCCAGCCAGGGCCATAGGAGCATCTTATACATGACAAAATAAGGTAATTAGAAATGATAAAGTTAGTTGTGATCCTAGATGAGATTATCAACCTACAGAGCAACCATATTCTTAGGGTGCAGTTGTGTGTAGGCTTGTGAAGATGGAGAAATCTCATCCGTGACGTGGATATGCCCTGGGACCCCCTCTGCCCGGGGACACAAACACTGACCTGCCCACTGTAGGGAGCAATAAGAGTGGCATTGGCACTGGTGTCGGGCCCAGGTGGATGAGCCTCACTCTCCCACCCCAGAAGTAGTGTGATTGTGGTGACTTCATCGCAGGAAATAATTGAGGCACGTGTTTTATAAAAAAAGAAAACCTGGCGTCTTTTACCATTCGAAATGGACTTTTCTGTATTAAGGTTTCTGTTTACCTTTCTGAAATGAGCCGTATCACTTTTGTGTAAGAAACACCCATGGAAAGTGGGACTGGGAAGAATACTGACA
>NW_028080721.1:0-566 GCF_014824575.4 Sturnira hondurensis | reverse complement strand
TTTTGGAAAATAGAAGAACAGAGTCTTAGATTCCAAAGGTCAAGCTGGGGACATGTAGGTTATTTAGGAAAAACGGCTCAATGGATTGAGCACAGGCCTGCGAACTACACAATCGCGGTACAATTCCCAGTCAGGGCACATGCCTGGGTTACAGGCCAGTTCCCCGCAGGGGACTCACGAGAGGCAACCATACATTATTTCTCTCCTTCTCTCCTTCCCTTCCTCTCTAAAGATAAATAAATTTTTTTTAAATATTATTTATTTATTTATCTTTAGAGGGGAAGGGAAGGAGAGAGGGAGCAAAATATCAATGTATGGTTGCCTCTGGTGTGTCCCCTGCCAGGAACTGGTCTGCAACCCAGGCATGTGCCCTGACTGGGAATCGAACCGCGATTGTGTGGTTCGCAGGCCCGCACTCAATTCACTGAGCTACACCAGCCAGGGCTTAAAAATTTTTTTTAAAAAAGAAAAAAAAACAGCAGCATACCTGCCAGGTCAATTTCTGTTGGGCAATTCCCACAACTTTAAGACACAGGAGTACAGGAAGACAGTCAACAAGCTCCTGC
>NW_028080720.1:0-1328 GCF_014824575.4 Sturnira hondurensis | reverse complement strand
ATGCTGGTGGACACCTGTGTCACCTCCTACGTGCTCAATTCCATTTCCACTTTTTACGTCACTGTGTGGGAGGGCCCTCGTCTCTGGTGGGTGCAGACCTGCCCTAGTTGGCTTCCTGTTCTCCTGCTCTTCGCCCCTCACTGCGGATGCTCAGGGAGCCTAGGGCTCCTGGGGTCATGGGCTGTTGGAAGTGACTCTTGACAATCAGATCTGTGGGGGTCACTGTTTATAATATTCCTAATTACACTGTTTATTAATCCTTCATTGAACGCCAATGTTGTACATAAAATCCACAGTGAACTTTATTTTTAAATTAAAATATAACTGACACACAACCTCATGTAAGTGTAAGGTGTCCAGCGTGTTTATTTGATGCACTTACATCACTCATGCACCCGCCTAACGGTGGTGACCCACCCTGAGACCCGTGTGGTTGTGCGATGTTGTGGTTGAGCGAACAGCACAGAGGCTCTCACACCTGGACGGTCTCCCTCCTGCTCACCCAGACGGCAGGGCTCAGCCTGTTGCCCCTGGGCTGCAAGGCTGCATAGCCTACTGCAAAAAATATCGTGAGATAAAATGAACACAGAAGGAAATGAAACTGAAGAGATCAGCTAAACAGGAACTGGAGGAAGTCACTGAGGTCTAACAGAGCAAACTGTTCCATTGCAATGGTTTTCGTTTTAACCTCATCCTGAGGATGTTGTTGATTTGAGAGTGGGGGAGACTGAGAAAGAGAGAGACCTAGGTCTGTAATCTTTACTTACTTTGCTGAAAAATCTTCTTAGCATTATACTGGGCTTTAGTGTGAGAATGTGAACAAACACCTTTACTTTAGTGATAATTTCTCATTTATATGCTTTAACATTTTATAATTTTTATACTGAATATACATTTGTCACATGAATTGCAAATTATCTATACACACATAATTGATTTAAAAGGCTTTCTTTTTTTTATGACTTCCGCCAAGATGGAGGCATAGGTGGAAACACTGCCTTCTCCCACAACCAAGTTTGAATACAACAAAGGTTTGGAGAAACAAAGACACAGCCAAAGGATAGAAAATTGAATTATACGGAAGTCTGACTACATCTAACCGTTCAACCAGGACGGTAAGAGGGGCGGAGCCAGCAGTGGAGCAGGGTCGGGCAGGACAGGTCCCCCGACCTAGGTGCGCAGGCAGCCCGGAACCAGTCAGGGTGCGGGGCAGACTGACTGCGGTCGCACATTCGCAAACAGTGAGACAGATCACGCAGGCCCCAGGGGGCGAGGGCTGACGGCGGTGGCACACTCGCGTGCAGTGGGACGAAACACATGGGCTCAGT
>NW_028080719.1:0-2966 GCF_014824575.4 Sturnira hondurensis | reverse complement strand
GAGGGAGGTGGGGATGGCTGGGGTGGGGTGGGGGGAGAATTGTTCTGGGGGGGGAAGCAGACAACTATACTGAGCAACAATGAAACAATAACAACAAAAACTTGAAAAACTATTTGAATAAGTTTAGTGCATTTCAGTTCTTTTTGTTAATAACATGTAATTGGAAACTTTGGTAATAAGGCCAGGACTTTAGCTCCAATTTCCTAGTTCAGATGAATGCCCATGGAATTAGGAACGAAGCCATAGTTTATGAAGCTCAGTTTGATCTCTTGGTCCTTTGGTACCTCCTGGAGAAGAGTACAAGACTCAAAGCTAGAGAGACTGCAGGTGTAATGTGAGGGGAAAGCTTTTTCACCTTAAGTGAACAAAACTCCCATCGTATGTTTTATAGAAAAAACCTTCATCAGAGCAAACCAAGGGGTAAAAGTCAGTTCCTCTGCATTTAGGTAACTAATCAAGTCAAACCATGTGACTCCAGGTANTATGTTTAATGAGACAAAATACTACTGTGGAGAAAATATGATGTCTAAATGGAAATCTCCAGAAGCACAGCCTTCTGCCAGATCAGATTCTGGCTCTGTTCAGGGACCCTCAGCTCTTTTGTCCATGTTTATAAATAGCTAGTAACTTGCACCTCTTTATAAAGTGCAATAACTGATGGAGATGAAAACTGGGTCTTGGCTGAAAGAGGTGTAGTTATCTTTCCCTCCACTGGGAAGAAAGCAGTTTTGTTATGATCCAGAGGCCTTCATGTTCCTCAGAGTCACTGACCTTTACACAGGTTCTTCCTGACTGCACGACTCTGACCTCCATACTTTTAGAGCATTTTCTTCAGAAATAAAATTGCAATTTGTAATTAAAGATCCCTTTACTGCCCATTTGAAATGCACATGAGTCTCCTTAACATCTTCTTGCCAGTGTTATGACTTAGAGTATATCTTTCACAAGGGCATATGCCCATGACTTTAAATTTAATACTCCTGGTGTCTGTGTCTCATTTCTCTGGGAGGGTAGAAACTTAACTTGTGTAAGGACCTTTAAAAGCATGTGGTAAAAAGACATACTTTTAAGAAGATTTCATGAAATGCTCTACTTTACATTTCTTTCTTGTGAAGCCAAAAAGCAAGCAGGGGTGACTTTCTGTCTTTCTCTTGTTCTTAAAATATTCTCAGTTTTCTCTTACAAGGGTGTTGCATTCTGCCTAACTATACTTATGCATGGTCTTTAATAATGTGTCTCTTGCCTCTTTAAATTTCTGTGATGCATCTTTCACTCTGACATCACCTACTTGTAATTAGCAGATCTTTTCATCTCTCTTACAGTGCCCATTGTTTCCTTGTTTTCAAATCTTTCCATTTTAAAAACTCTGGCTGCAATTTTTCAAGTAACTGTTTCCAATTGTCCTCCCTTCCTTCTGAATTGGTGCCCACAGCCAAAGACTACCTGACTTCTCAGATTTCTCTGAAGATGTGTTTTCCTTGACATGGCCTTTATCTTAGAATCTGATAGAAAAGGCAGGTGTGAACCTCTGCACCTCTGAGGTGGCCTACCCCAAAAGAGTGTTTGTACTGTACACCCATTTTCACTCACCCTCAAGAAAAAGCATACGGACGTTTGAAAACTATTTTGTCATGAACCCTAGAAAGTCTAGTAAACATGCAGGTCCCTGGGACATCAGCCCCCGCAGGCCTGCACTGGGAGATTCTGCTTTGTGTCACCTGTGACCTGGAACTCAGGGCACAAATCAGTGTTTTGTTTTTTTTTTCTTTGATTTCTCTGTTACGTGTACAAAGTCCACACCTGTACCTTTAGTGTCTACAATCAGAACTTGGGATTGGGAAATAAACATCTTTTCTGGTCTACTTTATAATACTACCTGAGTCCTTTGAGACTTTTGACTGAATCCTTTGGTCAGAGGTGTACTGTGGGTAGGCAGAAGTATGCATACAGGGGGGTCAAAAAAATAGGATCTGCTCAGAGTCCTGATGGGAAGGTATAAAACATATGTGTTTTTTAATTTTAATTTTAATTTTAATTTAATTCTTGATCAAGTACAGTTTTCTGTCTTATATTCCCAGCCCTGCCCCCCGAGTGCTCCCCACCTCCCTCCCATTTCTGCCCTCCACCTTAGTTATTGTCCATGTGTCCTTTATACTTGTTCATGTTTGTCCATCCCCTTTTCACCTATGATTCTCTCCCCTCTCCCCTATGGACCCTGTCAGCCTGTTCCATATTTGAGTGTCATTGGTCATAATTTGCTTATAAAACATATGTGTTTTAAATATTAGGAATTGTATGGATTAAAGAGGACATAAGAAGGTGATGGAGGAGGGTTTTGTTAAGGAAGCTCAGGATGGGTCTGAGGCATGTAAGTAAGGGGCTGACCCAAGTGATGAGGGAGTGGCCGCTGGAGCTCTTGTGGTTAAGAGAGGAGAGCCATTCTCCCAGACTAGGATGGGTATGTGGGGAGAGACACAGGGTTGGCAAAAAGGGTAAGGTTTTGAAGGCTCAGATTAGTGTTCTAAGATTAGTGTAAGAGGGAAAACCATATGTACTAGGCAACTAATGCCATGAAACAGAAGGCATGAGATAAGAGTCAAGGGAGAGATGAGATTACCATCCTACTGGGGGCTAGGATTCTGAAGAGCAATGAAGGTTTGTAAGACTGGGAACAACATGAGTACAAAAATTTTAAGCAGGAAGGGAGTTGGAAGGTGTGGTAGTCAGACTAGCAAAGTGTTTGCAGTGGAGCCTGGCATGAAGGTGGCGAATGCAGGGCAGGCTTGAAGATGAGGACACAATTGAAGGCCGATGATGTCTAGTCTCTATTTCATCCCAGTGGAAACATGTGGATCAGGCTCTCAAAGTGTGATCTGAGGGTTACTGTTTACACATGGCCTTGGAGAGCTGTGTAAATAACTAAAACTCAATCCCATATTATGAAAGATGCCTCAGCTGAGTGAACA
>NW_028080718.1:0-784 GCF_014824575.4 Sturnira hondurensis | reverse complement strand
AAGAAAGTATGACCCACACATATGCTGCCTACAGGAGACCAACCTCAGGTCAAAAGACCATCACAGGCTAAAAGTGAAAGGCTGGAAACAAATTTTCCAAGAAAATGGGCAAGAAAAAAAAAGCCGGGGTAGCAATTCTAATATCAGACAAAGTAGACTTCAAAAAAAAAAAGGCCATAAAGAGAGACCCAGAAGGTCACTTCACAATACTCAAGGGAAGAATCCACCAAGAAGACATTAACATCATAAATATATATGCACCCAACATAGGAGCNCCAAATATATAAGAAAAATCCTAGAAGACTTCAAGAAAGATATTGACAGTAACACAATTATACTAGGGGATTTTAACACCCCACTGTCAAAAATGGACAGATCTTCCAAACAAAATATCAACAAAGATATAGCAGCATTAAACAACACCCTAGATGAAATGGACTTGATTGATATATATAGAACCCTTCATCCCAAAGAAGCTAAATACACATTCTTTTCAAATGCACATGGAACATTTTCAAAGATAGACCACATGATAGGACACAAAATGAGCCTCAACAAATTCAAGAAAATTGAAATCATACCAAGCATTTTCTCTGATATCAAGGGACTGAAATTAGAAATCAACCCCACAGGAAAAAACCCAAAACACCCAAAATCATGGAGACTTAATGGTATGCTATTAAACAACAAATGGGTCAAGATTGAAATTAGGGAAGAAATCAAAAAGTTTCCGGAAACAAATGAAAATGAACTCATAACAACCCAAAACTTATGGGACACGGCC
>NW_028080717.1:0-1007 GCF_014824575.4 Sturnira hondurensis | reverse complement strand
CTTTTTTGATTTAATCTTGTACCCTGCAACTTTCCTCAACTTACTCAGTAACCTTAGAAGCCACACTGTGGATTCTTCGGAGTTTCTATATCATGAGATAATCTCTTCTGTGTCTGGAGATAGCTTTATTTTTTTCTTCCAATTTGGTGTTTTACTGAATGAACTCTCTGGAACCACTTTTCCTTTCCCATTTGAATGCTTTTCCTTTTTTTGTCTAACTGTTTTGGCTAGAACGTACAGTACAATGTTAAATGTCAACAGTGATAATGGGTATCCTGGTATTGTGGCTGATTTAGGGGTAGAGTTTTCAGTCTTTCACAAGAAAGGAGCGGTGTGAAATGTTCAAGTTGATGAAAAGCAGGGACCTATAACCCAGATTATCCAGAAAGGCTGTGATTGAAAACTGAAGGAGAAATAAGGAGCTTCCCAGACAAGAAAACGCTAAAGGAATGTGTTAACATGAAAGCAGTACTGCAACTAATGTTAAAGGGCTTGTTTTAAGAAGAAGGAGAAAGAGAAGGAGGAGGAGGAGAAGGAGAAGAAGGAGGCAGAAGTGGAGGAGGAAAGAAAGCAAAAAACAGAGGAAAATAAGCTAACAATGAAATGGCACTGAATACATATCTATCAAAAGTCACCTTAAGTGTAAATGGCTGAAATGCTCCAACCAAAAGACATGATGGGGTAGCTGAATGGGTGAGAAAACAAGACCCATACATATGCTGACCCAGGACACCCATCTCAGATCAAAAGCACACACAGACTAAAAGTACAGGGCCAGAAAGAGATATTTCATGCAAACGACAAGAAGAAGAAAAAGCTGGGGTAGCATTAATATCCAACAAAATAGACTTTAAAACCAGGGCTATCATAAGAGGCAAAGAAAGCCAATACATACAGGGAATAATCCATCAAGAAGAGGATTTAACCCTGATAAATATTTACACACTCAACATATGAGCACCTAAATATATAGAGCAAATGATGATGGACATAAAGGGAGAGGATGA
>NW_028080716.1:0-613 GCF_014824575.4 Sturnira hondurensis | reverse complement strand
ATTATATGTGACCGAGGCCTTGATCACTGGCCATTGAAGAGAGGGAAAGCGGAGCAAATTAATTCAGGCAAAGATGGTTTTGCTGGACAAGATATGGGATGATGTTATTGCTGGACCTCAACCTGATCGTGGTCTTGGCAAGCTTAGAAAGCTCAGCACCAAACCTCTTAACATCAAAGATGTGGAAGTAGAAGGAAGCAGTAGCTCCAAAGTGTATCAGAGGTCCATGTCCATGCCATCAAGTCCAGGGACACCGACAACGCCAGGAACACCAACAACGCCTCTAACGGCGCGTCCCAACGTTTGGAGGAGCGTTTTCCACCCGGGTAGCAACCTTGCTACTAAGAGTATTGGTGCTCAGGTCTTTGACAAGCCACAGCCTAACACACCCACCGTCTATGACTGGATGTACAGTGGAGAGAGCAGGAGCGAGCATCGTTGAGTTGAGGTGGCGCTAAATTCGGGCCGACGTATGTAAATAGTGTCGTTTTTGTTTCAATTGCCGTCTGCGATGTCTGTTCATCGTAACGCTTGTCGTGCGTCTAGTTTTGTATTAAGCCTTATTATATTATGTTATGTTAGTAATCCTAAGCTGTGTTAACACTTTCCCAGT
>NW_028080715.1:0-682 GCF_014824575.4 Sturnira hondurensis | reverse complement strand
CCCTTTGGCTTTATCCAGGTGTCCTTTACACATGTTCCTTGGGAGACCTTCTGCTATTTCACATATTATCTCTCTCCCTCCTCCTTTCTGGTTACTGTCAGTTGGTTATTTATTTCAATATTTTGTTTGCTTGTTTGTGTTTTTCATTATGTTCCACTTATGGGTGAGACCATATGGTATTTGTCTTTCACTCAGTGGCTTATTTAACTTAGCATGCTCTCCAGTTCCATCCATGCTGTTGAAAAGGGTAGGAGCTCCTTCCCTCTTTCTGCTGTGTAGTATTCTATTGTGTAAATGTATCATAGTTTTGTTTTAATTTTATTTATTTATCTTTAGAGGGGAAGGGAAGGAGAGAGGGAGAGAAATGCCAATGTATGGCTGTCTCTCATGTGTCCCTTGCCGGGAACTGGCCTGCAACCCAGTCATGTGCCATGATTGGGAATTGAACCGTGATCCTCTGGTTCACAGGCCTATGCTCAATCCAGTGAGCTACACCAGCCAGGCTTTTAAAAAATATGTTTATTTAACTTTATGAGGAATGGGGAATGAAAGGAGAGAGGGAGAGAAAAAATCAATGTATGGTTGCCTCTTGTGCATCCCCTGCTGGGAACTGGCCTGCAACCTAGGCATGTGCCCTGACTGGGAATCAAACCATGATCCTCTGGTTTGCAGGCCCACACTC
>NW_028080714.1:0-959 GCF_014824575.4 Sturnira hondurensis | reverse complement strand
GGTGAATGGAAAAATTGTCTTAGAGCAGCTCTCATGGAGCACTCACAGAGCACAATGAGAAGAGAGGATGGAAAGGATAATTCTGTGGGGCTTGGGATGGAATCACAGTAGTGTCCGTTGAGCGGGGTTTTGTGTAAGGAGTGATTGTTTGTATGGGTAGTGGAGAAACATCCTAGGCAGGGTAAATGCATGTACAGAAGCATGGGTGTGAAAGAGCTTGCAGTGGCCAAAGCATGAGTATACTTTGAGTGTGGGGGAAAGGGTGTGAACTGGGGGACGGCCCACAGAGAGGCCGAAGTGGGTTCAATAGGTGGATTAGGGCTGGACTGGAAAGGGTCCTTATGCCAGTCTAGGGATCTGAGTTTTATCGAACAAGCAACTGGGAAGCATTACAGAGTTTTAAATAGAGGAGTAACATTATTAATTCATTCATTTCTCTGTCTTTGTTTCTTTGGTAAAATAAAATAATATAAATGGAAGCATTTAAAAATGAAGTCATAGCTGCCATCCCTGAGAAACTGCCTTGCATGTTTTACTTCGTAAATCTTTGGGATTTTAAAACGGAGCAATTTAAGGTAAAGCAACATTATGTGCCAAACAACTGTTCACAAAGATAACAAGAAAACAGATATAATTAGCAGATGAGTGACAACTAGGCTAAAAATTAACAACATTCTTTAGAATTAGCATCACTGTGTTAGCTTAACTGTATCAATAGAAATGTCGTCCTTCTACTGATAGAATTGCACTCCTTCCTTTTCCCATGAACACCTCTTGCTGTTATCCCTTAATCAGAACCCTCTTTAGGTTTCTGTCTGAATCAACGTGCCTTGAATAGTTACTTTCTAAAAAGATTTAATTTATTTTTAGAGAGAAGGGAAGGGAGGGGGAAAGAGAGTGAGAAAAGCATTACTGTGTGAGAAATACGTCATTTGATTGCCTCTCACACACCACCAGCT
>NW_028080713.1:0-1399 GCF_014824575.4 Sturnira hondurensis | reverse complement strand
AAGATGACATAAGCATTATAAATATAAATGCACCCAACATAGGAAACCCAAACATATAAGGAAAATCTTGGAAGACTTCAAGAAATATATAAACAGCAACACAATTATAGCAGGGGATTTTAACACCCCACTCTCAAAAATGGACAGATCTTCCAAACAAAATATCAACAAAAATATTGGGGCATTGAACAATGTAGTAGATCAAAGGGATTTAATTCGTATATATGGACCTTTCATCCCAAAGAAACAAAATACACATGCTTTTCAAATATACATGGAACATTTTCAAACACAGAGCACATGAGAGGACACAAAACAAACCTCAAAAAATTCAGAAAAATAAAATCATATCAAGCATTTTCTCTGATCACAAGGGACTAAAACTCAAAACGAACATCAAGGAAAAAAATTAAAAACACTCAAACTCATGGAGATTGAATAGCCTGCTATTAAACAATAAATGGATCAAGAATGAGATCAAGGAAGGAATCAAAAAGTTTCTGTAAAACAATGAAAATGAACACACAACAACCCAAAACTTATGGGACAAAGCTCAAGTGGTCCTGAGAGGAAACTTCATATCAATACAAGCCTACTTAAAAAAGATAGAAACATTTCAAATAAACAACCTAACCCTATACCTACATGAAATGGAGGAACAAAAATAAAGACAATGCAAAAAAGTAGAAGGAATGCAATGACCAAGATAAGAGCAGAATTAAACGACATAGAGACTAGAAGAACCAGTCTAAGGATCAATAAATACAGGAACTGGTTCTTTGAAAACATAAACAAAATCAATAAGCCTTTAAGCAGAGTATCAAGAAAAAAAGGGAGATGACCCAAATAAACGCAATCAGAAATGAAAAAGGAGAGATTACAACTGATATCACAGAAATACAATATGTTGTAAGAAATTACTGTGAAGAACTAGAACCATATGTCAAGATATTTGAAGACCTAGGAGAAATGGATAAATTTCTAGAAAAATATAATCTTCCAAAAGTGAATGAAGAAGAAGCAGAAAGCCTGAACAGTACTGACTTGACAAAATTGAAGAAGTAATAAAACAACTCCCAACACACAAAAGCTCGGTACTGGATGGTTTCACAGGAGAATTCTACAAAGCATTTGAGGAAGACCTAATCCCTATCCTTCAGAGACTATTAAAAAAAAAATCCGAGAACGCAGAAGACTCTGAAACTCTTTTTATGAAGTCAGCATCATCCCAATCCCAAAACCAGATAAGGACATAGCAGAGAAAAATACTTTAGGAAAATATCACTGATGAACATAGATGCTAAAGTCCTCAACAAAATTTTGGCAAACCACATCCAGCAATACATGAAAAAGCTCATACAACATGATCAAGTGGGATTCATCCCAGGAATGCAAGCAC
>NW_028080712.1:0-578 GCF_014824575.4 Sturnira hondurensis | reverse complement strand
GTGGGCATATACATGCTCAGTCATTTAAATGAGAAAACTGGAAGTGATTCGACGCTTTTTCCTTATCCTCTATAACCAAGGTTTCTCAACTGCCTCACTATTATTGTGTAAGGCTGGATATTCTTTGTGTGGGCACTGACCTGTGCATTATAGAGTGTATAGCAGCATTCCTGGCTAGTAGCTACTAGATACGAACAGCTAAGTCCCCCACCTCTATCAAATTGTGACAAACAATTATCTTCTGACATTGCCAAATGTCCCCTGGGGAGGGAGGGGGTCACCCCCAGTTGAGAAGTACATCATTCAGTCATATAGATTCAACCAGTGCAATATTTATCTTCTCGCTTCATTTTCATGCCATTAATTTTATTAAATTCCACATCGTTTTGTGTCTTGACCTCTCCAATTGCCTCCTACCTGGCTTTGGTCAGTTGGCTGACTCAACAGTACTGTCAACTTAAACATTCATTGACCCCTTCTACTAAAGAAAAATGAAATACTTGTTTTTCAGCCTCTCTTGCATGGTCAGGTGATACCAGTTAGCAGAGCAAATCAGGTTTGTGAAAAGGGCAACAGTT
>NW_028080711.1:0-1569 GCF_014824575.4 Sturnira hondurensis | reverse complement strand
GAAGAACACACCAAGGCACATCATCCTTAAGTTACCCAAGATTAAAGATAAGAGAAAACCTTAAAAGCAGCGAGAGGAAAGGTGAGAGTTACCTACAAAAAATTTCCCATAAGGCTATCAGCTGATTTCTCAAAAGAAACCTTGTGGGTAAGAAGGGGCTGGAAAGATGTATTCCAAGTCATGAAAGGAAAGGACCCACATCCAAGGTGACTCTATCCAGCAAAGTTATCATTTACAATGGAAGGGCAGATAAATGCTTGCCAGATAGGATCAAGTTAAAGGAGTTCATCATCACCAAGCCCTTATTATAGAAAACATTAAAGGGACTTATCTAAGAAATTGAAGAAGATCAAAAAGTATGAACAGTAAAATGACAACAGACTCACAACTATCGACAAATGAACCAAAAAGAAAAGAAAAACAAAACCAAAAAGAAAACAAGAACTAAGCAAACAACTAGAACAGGAACAGAATCAGAGAAATGGACATCACATTTCTCCACTGAATGGAGGGACTTCAGTGAGGGGGGGAAGGTAGAGGGAAGAAAAAGCTTAACTGGTAGGCATAGAACAGATGGGGAGAGATAAAAATGGGATAGGAAACAGAGAACTGAAAGAACTTATATGTACAACCCACAGAACTAAGATGCGGGGGAAGCTGGAGGGTCGGGGTGGAGAGGGGATAAAGGGGGGAATTGAGAAAAATGTAATAGCACAATCAATTAAAAAACTTTGCAAACAATAAATACAAGTAAATAAAAAATAACAAAATAACTGGACATGACTAATGGTAAAGATGCTCCATACCACACCTTAAAAAAGAAATCTTCACTCTTGAATACACAGCTTAGAAACAGAAGCTGAAAATGCACAAGTTTTGCACCAATACCAGGAACCTAAAATAGTAAACGAAATACAGGCAAAGTGGAGAAAAAGAGCCCATAGACATGTCCTGAGGGGCACGGACATAAAATGAGAGCACTTGTATCTTACTTTACTTTTTTTTACCTCTTTGTGGGGAATTTCTAACAAAGTTGACCTCCATATTACTTAAGGAAACTACAGGAGAAAAAGCAAATTACAAACAACTTTCAAGCAAACTTGCCACTTGTAAAAACCTGCCTCTATTACCCTACAAAGCCAGTTCCAAACAACATCACACAAAACTCGCTTACAGCTCCCTTGGCCGATATCTGGAGACCAGTCACAAAGTAACTGCACAGTCCTGACATTTGGAGGTCTTCAAACTGCGCTTCTAAATTGCACTGCTATGAAAAGTCAATGATATTCCCCCTGGAATCAACCACTTTTCCTGCTGACCTGCACTAAGGTGTCATCCCCAAAATGGCCACGAGGTGGCAGCAGAGACCGACAGAGGCGACACATATCCCACTTATGACTTGGCTGAAAGGTTCCTTCACTTTTTACTGTAAGATGCAATGACCGGCACACTTTTCATTTCCCTCCCCCCCGCAAAAAATGTGACTGCACGACGTCATAGCCACTCAGTTCCACTGTCCTCTGCCACCTTTCGGGCAACTTCCCATTCCATCGTCCCACAGCACGGTTA
>NW_028080710.1:0-809 GCF_014824575.4 Sturnira hondurensis | reverse complement strand
ATCTTCGAAAGAAGATCATTGGAGCTCATTGTAGCTCCCCTCTAGTTTCTGGCAGCTCATTGTGAGCTCTTTGAATTTCCTGATAACTAGTGCTTTGAAGGGATCTTCTGAGTCTCTCTATATGGCCCTTTTTTTGAAGTCTATTTTGTCTGATATTAGAATTGCTACCCCGGCTTTTTTTTCCTGACCATTTGCTTGGAGCATTTGTTTCCATCCTTTCACTTTTATTCTGTGATGGTCTTTTGTCCTGAGGTGGGTCTCCTGTAGGCAGCATATGTATGGGTCATGCTTTCTTATCCATTCAGCTATTCTATGTCTTTTGATTGGAGTATTTAATCCATTTACATTTAAGGTTATTATTGATAGGTACTTATTCATTGCCATTTTTGTACCAGAGTTCCTCTCTGTCTCTCTCTTTTCCTTCCTTTCCTTAAAGCAGTTCTTTTACTATTTCTTGTAGAGCTGGTTTGTTGGAGGCATATTCTTTAAAATTCTTTTGTCTTGGAAGCTCTTTATTTGGCCTTCTATCTTGATTTAGAGCCTTACTGGGTACAGTAGCCTTGGTTGTAGGCCTCTGGTTCTCGTTACTTGAAATATTTCTTGCCATTCTCTTCTTTCTTGGAGTGTTTCCAATGAGAAGTCAGTAGCTAACCTTATTAGGTCTCCCTTGTATGTTACTTCCTTTTTCTCCCTGCTGCCTTTAGGATTCTCTCTTTGTCTTGAAATTTTGCCATTTTAATGATGATGTGTCTTGAAATGGGCCTCTTTGGGTTCCTCTTGAATGGGACTCTGTGATTCCTGGATTCGTG
>NW_028080709.1:0-687 GCF_014824575.4 Sturnira hondurensis | reverse complement strand
TTCACTGGCGGCCACGGAGTAGGCTAAGGACATAGCTACCATAACTACCTCACTTTACAGCAAAGAAAACCGAGGCTGCAGGAAGACAGGGGCCTGCTGGTACGTGGCGGAGCTTTGGTAGAATGCAGTTGTAACTTGGGAACTGCGTCTGGCAGCCACAGATGCCACCAAGGAGCCTGTCTCCAAAGGAATGGAGCCAGAGCTGGAGGGGGACGGAGAGACCAATATTACTGTGTGGTCGAGATGTGCTGAGAAGGTGTAAGACCTTGAAAGCTGAGTTCAGGTGACTTGTGGCCCAAAGCAGGGTGTTAACATGGTTTTCTGGAACAAGAGCATGATGACAATTTTGCGTCCGAGGAGGATATGTTTGATGGTGACCTACGCACAGAGATCTGGGGATGTCCTCTCTTTACTGTCTAGGGCTCTTCATTTTTCCCCAACTGGAGATTGTGCCTGGTTTGGAAAGCTGACACCCTCAGGGACAAGGCCTCCCCGCTCACACCTTTATGTAGAGTCCCCTAGCAGAGCCTGGTGGCCCCATTTCTTCCTAAAGAAACCCAGAGCAGCAATCTTGAAGGTCAGTGGTACCTGGGCTGTTGGGGATTCCAAGGCCATCTGCCCCTCCTCTGCTCCCGTCTGAGGGGCAGGCAGCGTTCTGAAGGGGCAGAGTCATATGGACCTGGTGGC
>NW_028080708.1:0-500 GCF_014824575.4 Sturnira hondurensis | reverse complement strand
TGTTTGGAAGATCTGTCCATTTTTGACAGTGGGGTGTTAAAATCCCCTACTAAAATTGTGTTGCTGTCAATATAATTTTTGAAGTCCTCTAGGATTTTCTTTATATATTTGGGTCCTCCTATGTTGGGTGCATATATATTTACGATGTTAATGTCTTCTTGCTGGATTCTTCCCTTGAGCAATATGAAGTGACCTTCTGTGTCTCCCTTTATGGCCCTGTTTTTGAAATCTATTTTGTCTGATATGAGAATTGCTACCCTGGCTTTTTTTTTCTTGTCCATTTGCTTGGAAAATTTGTTTCCATCCTTTCACTTTTAGTCTGTGATGGTCTTTTGACCTGAGATGGGTCTCTTGTAGGCAGCATATTTGTGGGTCATGCTTTCTTATCCATTCAGCTATTCTGTATCTTTTAATTGGTGCATTTAAATCATTTACATTTAAGATTATTTTGAAAGGTACTTATTCTTTGCCATTTATGTACCTGTGTTCCTCTCTGTCTC
>NW_028080707.1:0-1362 GCF_014824575.4 Sturnira hondurensis | reverse complement strand
CTGACCCTGTTTGAAGAGTTTGAAAAGCAAGGTTGGTCGGGGGCGAGCCGCTGTGGTCCCTGGGGTACAGGGTGTCAGTGCCCCCTGCCCGGGAAGGTGGTGGTCAGGGTCGGGGGTGCCCGAGGTGGGTGGAGCTCGGACCACAGCGAGGAGGCCTTCCCCGAGGGAACAGGTCACCCCAGCCCGCAGTGGGCACTGACACCCTGTGCCCCAGGGACCCGGCCGCCGGCTCTCAGTCTGGGGGGCTCTCTGTCTGGGGGACTTGTCAGCACAGAACTCTGCCCAGGCTTCAGGGCACGTTTCTTTGTGTCCTTGTTGTAAAGGGGTGGAAGGAGTTGTGTCCGTGTCCAGCTGCGCTCGAGCTGCTGGAATGGACTAGCACAGAGCAGGAGGCTTAGAACCAACAGGCATTTGTTTCACACCGTTTTGGAGGCTGGAAGTCAGGACCAGGGTGCCAGTGCGGTCCGCTGAGGGTCCTCTTCCTGGCTGTAGAGGGTGCCGTCTCTGTCTGCACAGGGTAGAAGAGCAGGGGAGGTCTAGGTGGCACCAGTCCCGTCCTGCAGGGTGGCACACTCGTGACCGAAGCTCCTCCCAAACGCCTCACTTCCTGATGTCCTTACACCACGTTGGGCGTTGGGTTTTCAGCGCAGGAATTTGGGGGTGGGGGGGCACAGACACTCACCCGTAGCACGGGCACCGCTCCTCCCAGGGTACTAGGGAGTCTGAACTCAGCCCCATCTGTAACAGAGCGCTCGCAGTCGGCAGAGGGGTAGATGCTGCAGAGAATCGTGTGGATCGACGCAGGTGCGGGACAGTGGGCCTCGGCAGGGTCTCCCCTGCGTGCTGAGATGCCCCGTGCGTTTGTGGCAGAGGTGGGCCAGCCTCCTCTGCGGGTCTGGCAGGAACAGGAGCTGGAGTGGCAGGTCTGGGCCAAGCCAGGAAGCCTGGCGGTGGCGTCTGCCTTTGCCTTGTCCTGCACGCGGTGGGGGGGGCGGGTGTCTGGGCAGCTCAGGAGAAACACGGAAAGCCCCCACTCTGCTGGAGGAGCCACCCAACTGCAGACCTGATGCTTAGCCACAGATCAGACATCTGGCCTTAAAACGAAAGCCGCGCTAGTGACGGGGAGCTGATGGCTCTGGGACGGAGCAGCCACAGTGAGCAGTGTCCCGGGATGGTGCGCTCCTGCCGGCGGGGGGGGGGGGGGGGNCCGGCGGGGGCACGTGTGCCGGGGCGGGGCCGGCGTGGTGCGACTGAGGATGCCACAGACTGCCACGGGCCATCTGTGGTTCTGGGGGAGAGGGGTCGCCTGCGGGCTCAGGAGACTGGGGGAGGTTGGAGGAGAGAGAGTCTTCTAGTGAGAAA
>NW_028080706.1:0-531 GCF_014824575.4 Sturnira hondurensis | reverse complement strand
TGTACATGATCCAAAACATTACTCTGTTTAGCTTCTCTGAAATAGAACTCTTTTCTTGGAGTAGAAACACCGCCAACATTGTTTTCCCAGAAACGGGTGTCTTGAATACGTGCAATGCCATCTTGATTTGCTCAAGTTCCAACGTTTCCTAAGGCTTCTCTCTGAGAAATATGAACTACGTCAAAAGGAATGGAGCATTATTTTCACGCTCGGTTCAATCATCACAAAACTGTCTGCTACAAAGCACACGTACTTCCACATGTACATTTTGATATGCTTTCCTCTCAGAAAACTATGCAGGATTCCTCTATTTCACTGGCAGCATGCTTTTAGACATCATTCATATGTGGGGCACAAGTGAATTGTTGAACGTTTTGATATAATACTTAAAAGGAAACAGGTCCTCCCACAAGAACACTTTGACAGAAGTACCAGAAAGTTGAAGTATCTCAAACAACTTGGAATTTCTGTTCCTATAGAAGCAGTTGCCTGCACTATGCTTGGAAACTTTTCAGACATAGCTTTCCACAA
>NW_028080705.1:0-878 GCF_014824575.4 Sturnira hondurensis | reverse complement strand
CTCACCTCTCAGTGCCTGAGCCGCCTCATCTGTAAAATGAGGTGCTCCCCAAAAGCCCCTACGTCACCAGGGTTACGGCAAGAATTAGGCAACTTAACATATGCGAGGCGTACGGCACAGAGAAATACCATAATATGTGTCAGTGTACATGCATCCAGCCCAGGCTGAGCCCTGACTTACATCCTGTTATAAAGCTCTCAAACAGGCCCTGGCTGGTGTAGCTCAGTGGATTGAGCACGGGCCTGCGAACCAGACGATCGCGGTTCGATTCCCAGTCAGGGCACATGCCTGGGTTGCAGGCCAGTTCCCGGCAGGGGCAAGTTCCCGGCAGGGGATGCATGAGAGGCAACCATACATTGATGTTTCTCTTCCTCTCTCCTTCCCTTCCCCTCTGAAGATAGATAAATAAAAAATATTTTTTAAAAAAACAAAAAAACTCTCAAACAATGCCAGGAGGTGCACACTCTCATGAATCGGTTTTATAGGTGAAGAAACTGAGGCTGTTAATACACCCATCATGAGTGGCAGCACTGGGATTCTCATAAGATCTGTCAGACTTCTGTTTCAAAACCAGGATGCTCAGCCACCTCTTAAAGCTACACTTGGAGACAAAAATCCTCAACAAAACACCAGCAACTGAACCCAGAAGCATATTCTTTAAAAGATTTTTTATTTAATTATTTTTAGACAGAGGGGAAGGGAGAGAAAGAGGGAGAGAAACATCAATGTGTAGTTGCCTCTTGCATGCACCGCCCCCACTGGGGACCTGGCCTGCAACCCAGGCATGTGCCCTGATTGGGAATCCAACCAGTGACCCTTTAGTTCTCAGGCCAGCACTCAATTCACTGAGCCACACCAGCCAGGGCTGAACCCAGAAG
>NW_028080704.1:0-822 GCF_014824575.4 Sturnira hondurensis | reverse complement strand
GGGAGAAGGGCTCAAAGGAGCCACGGATGCAGCCCTGCAGCCAGAAGCTCATGGTGGGGATCAGTCCAAAGAGGGGAAGAATCAGGCTGTGGCTGGCACTCCCTTCACTGGGAGGGGGAAAGAGATTCAGTCAGTGGTCATTCCTGCAGGAGTGGGCAGTATGAACTGGAGCGGAGCCCAGAGACCTGTGCAAGGTCAAACACAGAAGTGCAGCTGCGGTTGTCAGGCAATTGGCATTCCAGTCAGAGACAAAGCCATGGAGCCTGACTGCCCCATAACCTCCCAGAGCTGGCCTCCCTTCATCCTCAGTGCCAGTGTGCAGAGTACATTATCTGCAAACCTGAGAGCTGGTAGCTCAGAATCACATTTTTCCCTGAGCAAAGGGTGCACTCTGTGACTGGTGCTGGGGTAGGGGTGCAGGGGGGACCCCACGGAGGTCTGAGGTCGACGTTACCAGGAGGGCAAAACAACACACAAGGCTGCCAAGTTCCCCCAGCCCTCTCCACCCCCACACATTGCAGCTACACTGAGGGCAGCATCTGGCTCCAGAGGACAGCACTGGGATTTCACGGATTTGGGACCCCATTGCCCACCACGTACCCCTGCAGGGTTGGTCCCCTGGAATGGGGGCAAGTGGATGGCAAGTGAGGCACCCACCTCTCATTTTTTACCACCCTGTGGAGATCTGTAAAGCCAGGAAGACCAAAGGGGCTAAAAGCAAAAACAAAAAAAAAAAACTTTGTGATTTTGCATCACCTGCTAGAGAAAGGCCTCTTTGTATTAATCTGCTAGAGAAGTGCCACTCATACATAAATGCTTAGA
>NW_028080703.1:0-1027 GCF_014824575.4 Sturnira hondurensis | reverse complement strand
CAGATTAAGGCCACTTTCATCTCCACCCATGGAGATGTGATTGACTTGCGACGTATTTTGATTTTTACAATCAATAATTCTCTAAACAAAAATGCCATTAGAAACTGTGATTGCATTTTGACTTGGACTGAAGTAGGAATAATTCTCAATGTGGGCTTCAAAATAATCATGATATATCATGAATGTCCCTAATTTCATTCAACTGACATTACTGGAGATGTTCTATGCACCTGAATCTGTGCTGGGTCTTGGGTTTAAAAATATAAAACACAATTTTTGTTTTCACAGACCTTACAGTTTCATGGAAAGATGAAAACAAATGGTTACTTATAATATTTGTGATGCGTGAGGTACCTCTGCCTGGATCCCATCCAGTACTGGTCCTATCTTCTCTCTCTCTGTGAACTGTCCACAGGTATGTTTTGCTCAGAGTAGAGGCTATTCATTCTGTGCAAAGTTGGGGAAAGCAAAGGACACCCCAAGCCTTTCAGAAGATGTGGTATACACATAAAGAACCTGATTATAGCAGGTGTAGGAGTGGAGAAGACAGAGGGAAGAGCCTCCACAAAGGTGTGGGCATGAAGGTGTGTGCTGGGTTCTGGGAACAGGTAGGTGATTTCCTAAGAGTTTTTACAAATGTGTAAATGTTCTTTGGATATTTTTCATAGGGCCATGGAAGCAATCCACTTTTAACAGAACAAAGTTAACCTCTCTGTAGCTGAGGTAATTTCATACTGGATTTATGCAGAAATAAAATATTTTTGGCTTGCACTTTGACAGCAAAGCATGGTATCTGAGCATGTTTCCAGGGGAGGTGGCTGCCTTTCTCCTCCTGTCCTCTCAGAATCCCTGTGAAAGGATACCAGGAGCTTGGAACCATAGGGCTTTGCTCCTGGACCCTGCTTTGTGTGGGGCGGTGTGCCCCTCTGACCCATCTCACCTCGTGTTCTGGAGGGTGGACACATCCTTGTTGAAGGAGGAGAGCTTGTTTTTCAGAATCCAGATGGTCATCAGAAAGAAAGCCAAG
>NW_028080702.1:0-1046 GCF_014824575.4 Sturnira hondurensis | reverse complement strand
CCACTGAAATCTCCCTGTGGCTGCCTGCCACCTACTGAATAAGGAAGAGTCCACAGCAGGGGGGGGTAAAGATTTCCATGAGGGACCCCAACAACCCCTTTCCACCTCTAAAGCTCTAGCAATGCTCTCTCTGCCGTTTGGAATGCCCTCCTGCTTTCTCTAACCTTACTGATCTAATTCAGTTCATTCACCCCATGCTACCTCCTCCCAGAAGCAGAAAGCAGTGGCTCCCTTCTCTAACGTCTCCCTTCTCTAACCCGTCCGTCATTATCAGAAGGAACTGACCATGTTTCTGCCTCTGCCTTGCTCATCTGAGCCCTATGCCCCTCCCAAACCAGTAGCTCCTTGAGGCAGGGTCCAGCCCGCACTAGCCATAGCTCAAAGGACACACCCAAAGAATGGGCACAAGCAACCCCAGGAGCCCCAAGCCCAGTGGAAAGGACATCCTTGACGCCACACTCACCTTGTCAGCACGGTCCAGGGCCACATCCTCCAGGTCTTCCATTATGAATGCCAGCACCTGCACGTGGCCTTTTTGGGCTGCGCAGTGCAGTAAGGTGAGGCCGTCCTGGAAACAAGCCCAGGGTGGCCCCTGCAGTCTGCAGGGGAGGCCCTTCTCACACACTGTGAGGAAGGCGGTCTCTTGCCCCAGAAGCAACTTAAGTGAGGGAGGTTTGCAAATCTTCTGCTCACGGCCCAGAGCCTCTACCCTGGCCTTGCACTACAGCTAGAGATTATTTAAAGCACTGCCTTCCAAACAGACCGCAACAGTCAGCAGGTCACAAAAACCAACGAACGATGTTTTACGTCCTGACATCGGTTTGGAGCACACAGGACTAGCATTTGTCAAATCTCAGAGAATATAAATTTAAGATTCGTGTATTTCACTGCAGGTAAAAAAATCCAACCCTCTTTACTGGCATGTTTGCGGAAATAAAGATAAGTATCCTAATGTCTGTAATTTATTCTTAAGCACATCAAAAATTTATAAAGAGCCCTGGCTGGTGTAGCTCAGTGGATTGAGCTCGGGCCTGCAAACCACACGA
>NW_028080701.1:0-1118 GCF_014824575.4 Sturnira hondurensis | reverse complement strand
TTGGGACTCTGGTGTGTCCCCTGCTGGGAACTGGCCTGCAACCCAGGCATGTACCCTGACTGGGAATCGAACCACGATTGTGTGGTTCACAGGCCCATGCTCAATCCACTGAGCTACACCAGCCAGGGCCACTCTCAGCACTCTTAAACAGCTTGGTTCTGGAAGTCCTAGCCAGAGCTACCAGGCAAGATAAACAAATAAAAGGCATACAAATTGAGAAGGAAGAAGTAGAAGTGTTGCTTTTTGCAGATAACATGATTCTTTATACATAAAACCCTAAAGATTTCACCAACAAGCTACTAGAAGCAATAAATAAATACAGTAAAGTTGTAGGATACAAAATCAATGCACAAAAATCTAATGCATTCCATTATGCTAACAATGAAATTTCAGCAAAAGAAACAAAAAAATCCCCTTTTAATTGCAACAAAAATAGTAAAACACCTAGGAACAAACTTAACAAAGGTTGTGGAAGACCTATATAATGAAAAGTACAAAGTATTATTAAAAATATTGAAAAAGACAAAATAAATGTGAAGATATTCTGTGTGCATGGACTGGAAGTATCAACATAGTTAAAATGTTCAAATTACCCAAAGCAATATACAGATTTAATGAAATCCCTATCAAAATCCCAATGAACTTTTTAAATAAATGAAGCAAAAACTCATCGGATTTATATAGTACTACAAAATACTTTGAATAACCCAAGAAATATGGAGAAAAAATAACAAAGCCAGAGGTATCACACTTTCTGACTTCAAATTATACTACAAAGTGACAATAATCAAAAGAGCATCGGTAGAAAAACACACAGAGACCAAGGGAACAGAATTGAGAGCCTAGAAATAATCCCACGTGTATATGGGCAAATAATCTCCGACAAAAGTGCCAAAAACATACAGTGGAGAAAAAAAAAGCCTCTTCAATAAATGGTGCTGGGAAAATCGGAAAGTCACAAACAAAAGAATGAAACTAGGCTATAGCTTGTTCCCATATACAAAAATTAACTCCAATGGATGAAAGACGTAAATATAAAATCTTAAACAATAAATTATGTAGAAAAAACATAGGCACTAAATTTATTGACCTTGGTGTTACAGAAGATTTTATGAATT
>NW_028080700.1:0-652 GCF_014824575.4 Sturnira hondurensis | reverse complement strand
GGCTTACTATGTGATAAATCCTGGGATCTCATGAAAAATGTCAAATAATACCAGAATTCACAGAGATCACATAGTCTATTTTACATTTTTTTTCCTATACCAAATATCCTAACTCTGGTAAAATATGTAATCATCTTCCAAGAAAATTATTTTACAACTTCTGTGGCTTCTCAAATCTCTTACACATCTTTCTCCACTTGTTGTCAACTAGTAACCAAGGTTCATATTTCATTGAGAAAAAGAGAGGTCAGCACATGCAAGTATCTCATCTTCCTACCTCCAAACCTGCTATCAATGGCACTCGCTCCTTCAGTCTTCTTTAGTCTTGGGATAATAAAGGGTATGTCTTCTTGCTCTGAAATACCAGTTTTTCCATTTGCATTCTAGGTACAAAGTGTATTTATTTCCCTTCTCAGATATTGTCTCCCCCTCTCTCCCTGCTCCCTCCCCCCAGCCCCAGATAATTCTAATTAGTAAAACATATCATCTTTGTTTCCAGCCTGATCTCCACAGGACCCTTTAGAAAGCCCCATTGCCATTTCACTGTCAATCTTCTTAAAACTTTTGCTATGCTTTCTCTTTTCACTTCACTTACGACTCACTCTTCAGCTGATTCCCTTTGGAATTTGCCCTGCCAGTCACTGAAGTTACT
>NW_028080699.1:0-1424 GCF_014824575.4 Sturnira hondurensis | reverse complement strand
AAGCTGAGCAGATATGGTTTCCCTTTCTGTTTACCTATACCCACAGCGTTTTCCTAATGACATAACAAATCCAAATTTAAAATGAAGGATTTGGGCTTTTAGTTAATAGTCAATCGTGTTGTAATAGGCATTTATGAGCCTATATTAGAAGAGTCTGAAATAATGCATTTTGCCCAATGAAAGGAGACCTAAGGGAGGAAAAATGGAGAAGAGGGGCATGATGAGACTCGACAGAAGGCGAGGCGATGCCAGGAGTCCCTAGGCCATTGAAGTCTGGAGAATAATGACAACCTGCAACTCCCCAACTCAATTTGGAATGCAGACCTGGACACCTGTGACATCTGGGATCCCTGGTAGGATAAGCCTCCAAAACCTTTACCATCGGTGCTTCATCCAGAGAGGCTCTGGGCTGAGACTGCCCTCCACACCATGGGGCCCTCATCGTAACAGCAAGTAAATCCACTGGGAGTTTCCCCAATACTCACCCCCACATTCTTCCATACTTTTTAAAACACTTCTTGTCAAATTCCACAAAACCCTGCAAGGAGAAACAAAATCAGATTATTGATCTGCATGTACTGGCCTCTACCTCTCACTGGGACCAAAATGGCTTGAATCCCATGAACTCAGATGGACTGTGTTTCTGTGTTTCACGGCTGATAGAGGGAAGCTCTTACTCAGCAGTGTCTTGGGGAACCGAAAAGAAATAGAGGAGATAATTGCAGTGGAGAATTTAAAATCACTCTTGAATTTCCTCCAAGTAGTGTTGATACTTGACTTACCTTTGTGTTTGATACTAAGTAACTCCTGTCTTTCAGAAGGGTTTTGTTGTGCATATGTTGTCTCTCAAACTCCATAATCCCCAGAATTATTACCTCCATAGACTCGAGGACTGAAGCCGAGGGAGAGTAAGAGTGGCCTGCACACTCTTTGATCTCCTGGTGAAGCATCTTTTCATTTCTCTCATGGGCCCTCTCTGAATTCTAGCAGAATAAGAAACTTTATCACCAGTGACCTCTTGTAGCCTAACAGATTTACGTAAGTCTGAGGCGTGTATGTTGAGTGAGAAAGTAAGCGATGAGTGAATGAATGAGAAAGTACTTGCTTTCCAGTTTTCTAGATCAACATGGACAAGATGGGGAAATGCCTGCACTGCAGAAGGACAGAGCAAATTAAAATGCTTTCTTTGAGTTTTAAATTCTGTAATTAAAAAAGAACACATCTTGCTCTTGCTAAGTTTTAGTTGTGAAATTTGATATTTTAACTATACAAAAGAAGTTCCAGAAATGTGGGTCCTGGGGTGCATCTGTAAGGAGTTGACTGGGAATGGTAGAGAGGAAAATATTGCCTTATTACAGGCAAAAACTATGGAAAGTTCTTAGAGTAAGAGGCGGTAAGATCTCAGCTGGGGGAATTAGAATCTG
>NW_028080698.1:0-695 GCF_014824575.4 Sturnira hondurensis | reverse complement strand
CCTTGCAATGGAATGTCTTCCCAAAAGACAGTCTCACAGGCACAGAGACTGTTTGGGGATTGTTATGTAAATTAACCTGTGTATTCTTCTGTTTTCATAGGGCGTATGCCTATGACCTGTCTATGCCTATGAGTAATTTGTTGCAATATAGGCCTCACTTAAGGAGCCCATCTTCCTCATCGCCCCCCGAGACTCAACGATTTGGCTGAACTAAGTAGTTGGGTTGGTGAAGGGCTGGGGCAGTCTGTGGGCTTCACTTTAGAACTGATTTTCCCTTTTCTGTCTTGATGGCTTGGACAGAAAGGGCTCAGAAATCTGAAAGGAGGGAAATCTTAACGTATTCCCCTCAGCCCGAGTGAAGAATAGCGGGCCACAAGAGACTTGGATAGGTGTAGCATGCCTTGTACACCTTTAACTAAATAAGCCGTTCTTTACTGAAGTCCCTGCCTTTGTTATTTAATAGTTATAATTTAATTGTACTTCCAATTTCTTGCCTAATCTGTACCCTCCAGAATATGACCTTACCAGAAGGCCAACGGTCCAGTAATGCCAGCCTTTGGACACCAATCCTGCAACTTCCTGGTGACAGCCAGCTGACCAGGATCCTGTAAGGCCCTTCCCCTCAGAGGAAGGACTCCCTCCATGCTGCACCACCCTCCCTTTCAGGGCACCCCTGACCCAAGGGTAGGTAGGAC
>NW_028080697.1:0-675 GCF_014824575.4 Sturnira hondurensis | reverse complement strand
TAGGGCCGCAAAACATTTCATCGCAAGCTTTATGGCAACACACTGGCTTTACAGTTGCGATGGGACTATACGTACACGCAGCAGAGAAGAGAATCGGATGTCCTTAATAGGCATGGCCGACTCTCGTCCCTTTCTTTTCTCTGGTTGCCGAGGTCGGTGGCAAGAAGATCAGTGTCCAGTTTGGTCGTTGTTTTCTCGGCGGATTTGCTGATGGCCTCAGAGGCAGCTGCAAATTTCGGCCCCTTTCAATGCACTGACCTGGCGATGATAGATGTTAGCGCATAAGCTGTGTTAACAGCGTATGTCGCTGTGGCTAGCTGCATGGAAACTGTATCGACGCTCGGCCCTGGAAAGGTTACGCAGCAGCGCTAATACTCACCGTGGAAACGGAAAGGCACCAACTCTTGGCTCCCTGGTGTCAGGAACCCCCTCCGCGCCCAGCATCGTTCCAAGGGGGCCCCAAGAACAGCACCCAAATCCAGCTGACCCAGCCAAGACAATACATCACCCACTTAAAAAAAAAAGATCCTAGAAACAAGGAAGAAAATCAACAGTATCTCACATACCTTTTCAAAGATGTGCTTGCAAAATGAAACGTAGCTCATTTGACGTTTTTGAACACTCTTTTTTAAATATATTTTATTGATTATACCATTACAGTTGTTCTATTCCCCC
>NW_028080696.1:0-851 GCF_014824575.4 Sturnira hondurensis | reverse complement strand
ATAAGCTGGACAGACAGAGAAAGGTAAGTACTACAGGTCCTCACTTATGTGTGCAATCTTTAAAAAAAAAAAACTAATCCAATGACGTAGACAGCAGAATGGTGGCTTCCAGGGAGTGGGTGGTGGGAGACATGGGGAAATGTCAGTCAAGGGTGCAGCCTTCCAGTTACTGTGTAAGTTTCGGGAACCCAGTTAACAGTGCTGTATGATACCCTTGAAAGTTAAGAAAAAGCATAATTACATGAGAGAACAGAGATATTAGGTAAGTGTATAGTGATAGTCATTTCACAATATATACACAAACCAAATCATCACATTTTACACCTTCAAATTTTCCATATGTCAGTAACACTTCAATAAAAGCTGGAAAAAAATAAGAAAAAAATTGCAATCTAAGGTCTCAAACCTTCTGTATGCAAACACAGAGCATAGTATTTCATAAGAAGTAATTAAATATGCAGGGTTTTTACATCTTATTTTTCGTATTACATTAAATTCTCTCTCAGACACAAAGATTTTGAAATGACTTCTACTATGATGTATGTTTTACTTGCAGCTATGAGCACTCAGATAAAGTCAGAAAAACTTTTTTTGAGCAATAGGGTATTTCAGATTCTATGCTGAGCACTGGTAAGCTAAAAATAAATAAGGTACTATCTTCCCTCAAGGAGCTCCCCGTCTAAATGTGGAAACAGGAAGACATATAATTACACTGCTGTGAGACATACACAATAATAAAATACCTAAGTGGCACAGAGAAACAAGCCAGTGACTAAGTCTTTGGGGAATGGTCAGAGAGGAAATCTCACCTGAGAAGAATGTGGAGCAAGCAGACATGTAAGGCAAGAGCA
>NW_028080695.1:0-720 GCF_014824575.4 Sturnira hondurensis | reverse complement strand
TACGAAAGTCTGACAACAATGAACCACTTAGCCAGACCAGTAAGAAGGGGGGAGCCAGCAGCGGAGTGGGGTCGGGCTGGAAAGACCAATCGGCTTGACCGAGCCAGGAGTGGAGGCAGAGGCGGTTGGTGGATCCCAGGCATGGGGTGGCGACAGATGGACCCAGTGAGGGCGTAGGGGCGGCTGGCTGACTGCAGTCACACATTCACGCACAGATAAACCAAGTGAAGGAGAGAACAGTGAGACAGACTGCTCAGGCTAGGGCCCCAGCCACAGGAATTAGAGCCTGAAAGCACCAACTGGAAAGACTTTCTCAGGGTCAAGGGGCCAGGAGAGGCTCCCAGGCTCACAGAGAGTTCATTGGAGAGACCCACAGGGTCCTGGAGAGTACACGGGCCCACACACCTGGGAACCAGCACCAGAGGGGCCCAGTTTGCTTGTGGGAAGCCACAGTGGGGACAGAAATCTGAGAGAGAGTGGAGCACAGCAAAGCACCATTTTTTTCCCTCTCTGACCTCGCCCCCACATACAGCGTCACAACCCAGCCACTGGGTCGCCCGGCCCTGGTGAACACCTAAGGCTCCGCCCCTCATACAGAACAGGTGAGAACAGACCAACCATTATGACTCAAGAAAAACTCAAATTGGGTTAGCTGTCTTCTTAGAGTGAAGTCATGTGAGTTCTTTGTATATTTTGGAGATTAAATTTTTGTCTAAGGTA
>NW_028080694.1:0-556 GCF_014824575.4 Sturnira hondurensis | reverse complement strand
CCGGGGTCTCCCTGTGGGTGTAACACGCGGTTGGGAGTAGACGGGCTTCAGCCGCCGTGCTAGCTGTCACCAGGACCATGTCTGCGGGTCCTCGGGGGCAGCGGGATGATGCGGGAGCAGCCCGCAAGAGCCAGCTGTTAAATTCTCAGGAACTTGTGAGCTGACTGCGAAGCAGGTATTATTAAAAATTAAATTTTATGAATAGTGAAATTATTGTGCAAGAAGATAATACATACTCTAAACTCATCCCTTCCTATTTATTTCATTCCATTTTACTCTTATTTCACTGCAGGATGTTTCTGTCTATTTTTAACTGTGCCGAAACTACTATATGATGGTGTTTTCTTAACCCGATGTTACATAATGTCATATTGTTGGCTTTAGAATGAACGGTGGGGGTATTCACGGAGGGCAGTCAACAAATGCCACATATAACGGCTCCCTACCCTACCCCACCCACCCACCCACCACCTCATGCATGAAGAGCCAGTCACTAAACCTTCAATAACAACACATGATTGTTCTTGGGCTGTTTAATTTACCGCAGCCAAATGCC
>NW_028080693.1:0-1204 GCF_014824575.4 Sturnira hondurensis | reverse complement strand
GATAGAATGAGACTCAGGACGGCCCGATTACCAGCAAACCTCACTGTGTGCAGTCAAGTCCTTCAGCCAGTGCTCACAGAGATGGGTCACCGGGCTCAGTGATGGGAGGTTCTCTCCAGGACCAGGCTCGCTCTCCACCAAAGGAGCCTCCCCAGCTTCGCTCAGCACAGGGAGGCACCCGGGTCCCCACAGGGAGGCTGCTTCTCTCATTGTCTTTGCTCCTGTGGTTCAGAGCCGCCTTTCCTGGTCTAAGTGCACCTTTCAGGGTGAAGGTAACTCACTGTGGGAACCAGCTTCTCCAAAAGGACTGTTAAGAGGTACAGCCTGCTCTTATTTTTATCCCATGGGACTTTTTCTTTAGACCTTCCTGGTTTCCTGTCATCTCACAGGATCGTTGCTTTGCTACGAGAAGGAAGTGAATCGGAAATATTTCAAAGGGTACCCTCTTCTACTGGGAGCTACTCTCCCCATTCTCTCAGGAAGCACCTCTCTGCTGTCTCAGGTCACTCCCTGATGAAGAAGTGTCCACTTGGGCATTTGCAAGACTGAAAAAAGTAACAAAAGCCAGAAAGAAGGGGAGAAGGCCAGGACACACTGCCTGTGTACAGGGCACACAGCTGTTGTCCAGCTGGCAAAGTTGCTTCTTCCTGGGGACCAAAAAACCAAACTTGGTAGAAGCAAAAAAGGGAGGAAAGGCAGGTGTGTGGTGAATATAGTTCTCGCTGACCTGAGTGCCAGGTGCTGCACGTGAATCATTGTTGTGGGTCCTCACAGCAGTGCTGGTTGTGTCATAAATGCACTCCAGAGACATTACCTGAAGCTCAGAGACTTAAGGTGTGTCTGCCTAAGGGTGCATGTGGGCCCCAGCCTGGTCAGCTGCAGTGCTCTGAGTATGAGGGAGGAAAGGAGAGGAAGCGACTTAGGTGTCAACATGGAGAAATTAAGAGATCTCACCATGGTTTGACTCTTTGGCTTCCTATAAGAAATCGGAAGTCTGGCCACACTGGAGTCACATTCCTGCCTGGTGCAGGTCAGTGGGGAGAAGGGCAGCCACCCACACAGAGAGTCACAGCCCCTACATCTCACTCCATCCCCACCCAGCCCCCTGACTCCAAGAGCCCAAGAGACCAGGAGACAGAGCTCAAGGCCTGGCTCCTCACCTCCACGTATGAAACGTTGCCTGTGACAGCAATGACACTGTATT
>NW_028080692.1:0-906 GCF_014824575.4 Sturnira hondurensis | reverse complement strand
TTATGCCTTCATTGGTTGCTTCTTGTATGTGCTCTGACTTGTGATTGAACCTGCAACCTTGGTGTATTGGGACAACACTGTAATTGACTAAGTTACCCAGCCAGGACTTGGATTTTTTTTTAAACTTAATAATACGCCTTTAAGTTTCTCCTTGTCTTTTCATTGCCTGATTGGTCATTTCTTTTTAGCACTGAATATCCCCTTGCTGGATGTGCCACAGTTGATTTATCCATTCACCTACTGAAGGACATCTTGGTCACTTCCAAATTTTGGCAATTATGAATAAAGTTGCTACACACAGCTATGTGCAAGTTTATGTATGTATTGTTGTTTCTACTTTTGTGGGTAAACACCAGTGAGCATGATATCTGGATCATGTGGTAAACTTATGTTTAGTTTTGTAAGAAACAACCAAACTGTTTTATAAAGTAGTAGTGCCATTTTACATTCCCACCAGCAATGCATGAGAGTTTGCTTCTCCACATCTTCACTAGCATTAGTTGTCAGTTAGTTTTATATATATTGTGCCATTTTGGTAGATAAGTGATAATATCTCCTATTTTAATTTGTAATTCTCTCGTGACATGATGTTGAACATCTGTTCACATGTTTATTTGGCTATCTGTTCAAATCTTTTGCCCATTTTTTAAAAATAGGATCATTTGTTTATTAATATTGGTTTTAAGGCTCCTTTGTATATTTTACATAATGTCCTTTATTAGATACGTTGTTGGCAAATATTTTCTCTCAGTCAAAGGCTTGTTTTCTCATTCTCTTTCTTTTGTAATTTTTTTTTATTTTTGATTTTAGAGAGAGGGAAGGGAGGGAGAAAGACAGGGACAGAAAGATCAAGGTGAGAGAGAAACATCAGTTAGCTGTTTCCTGTATGCACCCCAACTAGGGCCA
>NW_028080691.1:0-631 GCF_014824575.4 Sturnira hondurensis | reverse complement strand
TGGAATCTTTTTTAAATTTCCAAAAATTGCTATGGTAATGCTCCTTTCCCACCTTTCCCAGATAGGAAGCCTGAAACCCTGAAAGCCCTTTGTGCTGATAGTCTCTGATTCTTTTAAGTTTTTGATGGGTTTAGTTGTTTAGATTGCTATTTTTTTGTATCTATGTATTTCACTTTTAACAGAACACACTACTCAAAATAGTACTGTTTACATGTTATTTTGTATTTATTTTTGTTGATATCTTTGGAAATCTACTTGTTCCACTTTTTATCTTTGGAGTTTTGATGTATAGGAAAGCAAGACCCATCTAAATATTTTTTGTTTGTTCTCTAAAAAGGTCTTAATGTAAATGATTTACATTTTTGACTTACTAAGCTCTCTTTGAAAAATTAATAGAAAATGGGAGTTAGATATTTGGGTAGTTACCTATTAACTTTTCCAGATCCCTAGAAATCAAAAGGCATCATATCAAGAAAGAATTAAGTTCTTCCCAGATATATTCTGCATTCAAGAACAGTCATTCTGAACACTCAGCCTGGGATATTTAACCCTGAATTGTACTATGATGCTGACTAGATTGTTTTTTTTTTAAGCCTACTAGAAATGTAGGATGCATATAATACAATTAAAT
>NW_028080690.1:0-500 GCF_014824575.4 Sturnira hondurensis | reverse complement strand
CACTTGCTCACTGACTGCACTTGTATTAAGCACTTAATAAAAGTTACTTAGGCACACACACACACACACACACACACACACACACACAGTACTCCCTAGTCAAGTGTTTTGAGCTGATCTACCTGGCTCAAGACTTTGCTTCGGAGACAAAATTCAGTGTCATGTGCTCCATGGTTATCGGCTCCAAAGCATGTCCATCCTTCCTTTATTTTAGATAAGATCCCTTTTTGTAATTTAATCTTTTACCAGGTTCCCTTTTAATTAAAAGAGAAGAATCTGTTTCTCTTGATGACTTGTGGACCATATTTCTTTATTTTTACACTTTTTGCATTTGACCCTTTCAGTGATTGGTCTGTCCTTTCCTGCATATAATTAATGGTTGTTCTCTATGTCCTTACTTCAATCCCAGCTGCTTGGGAGTTTGCTTTTTATTCTAGTCACCACTCTTGCTCCGCTTGTTAAATCCTCTCTGCTCACTCCCCTGGGAATACATCCCAGCA
>NW_028080689.1:0-556 GCF_014824575.4 Sturnira hondurensis | reverse complement strand
GGGCAAGATGTTCTCATATCCTTGGAACATTAGCCCGAGGACAATGGTGTCCACATAACCGTCATTTCCTTGGAACATGCCGCATATGCCAAGATCTTGTTATCTCCTTCAAGGCTGGGAACAAGAAGGTCAGGAAAATGTCAAGACATCCGCCAGCTCCAGGGACCAGAAACCAAGTTCCTCCACCATTTTCACAGTGGAGGACTCTGTCCTTGGTCCCCTGTGGCCTGGCGGGCTCCCACATTTACCTGTCTGTGTTGACTCTTACCAAGTTGGTATTTCCTGCAATTTGTCTCCACCACGCTGCCCTCAAAGTGTCTAGCCAGACAATAGTAACTTTCTATTATTGCTGCTAATATACATGTCTTCCCGTTTTAATACTTTTTGAGTTCTATCCATGGAAACTTCAAGGCAAGGGAATTAAAATGTTGTGTTAAAACTATCTTTTAAGTTTTTGTTTTTATTTTTATTTTTATTTTTTTCAATTTTTTTATTTAATTATTGTTCAAGTACAGTTTTCTGTCTATTACTCCCATCCCATCCCACTCCCCATCCT
>NW_028080688.1:0-1243 GCF_014824575.4 Sturnira hondurensis | reverse complement strand
GTACATATACCAAAGGGTGTAAGATGAAGAAAAAGTTCCCTTTGACACCTTATTACCACTTCTCAGGATTTAACACTAACAGTTTCCACGCATTCTTCCAGTTTTTTTTCTACAAAGCGGCAAGGAGACACATCTGTTGAGTTTTAGTTTTTGACATTATACTCTACTGTGTGCTGGAGGTTTTTTTACATCAATATACATGAGGTCTGCTTTGTTATTGTAAAAGCTACATAACAGTCTATTCACTGATATGACAAACTGAATTAGCCCCATATTGATGGGTATTTAGACTGTTACAAGTTTTTTTTGCAATTACAAATAATGTTCTCATGCATGTTGTACGAGCTTTGTATGCTCATTGGACTGTGTCGTAGGAATGGATTCTCCCAGAAGTGAAATTGCAGGTCTATCGTGTTGGTTTAAGAGTTTGACAGAATGCGGCCAATTGCCCTCCAAAATGGTGTGCTAAAGTATATTTCTACAGCTCATGTTTTCTTTTTTTTAAAAATATTTTATTTATTTATCTTTAGAGGGGAAGGGAAAGAGAGAGGAAGGAGACATCAATGTATGGTTGCTTCTTGTGCATCTCCTGCAGGGAACTGGCCCCTGCCGGAAACTGGCCGGCAACCCAAGCATGTGCCCTGACTGGGAATCGGACCGCGATCGTCTGGTTCGCAGGCCCGCGCTCAGTCCACTGAGCTACACCAGCCAGGGCTTACAGCGCATGTTTTCAAACTTCGTAAACAATAGTGTCATTGCTTTGTCCTTCTTTCATTATAAGAGAGCTTCAATAATATTTATGACATTTATTGGCCATTTTCCTATTCTATATTTTGTCTTTTTTTAATGAGACTTTCATAAAAGAAGGAAAACAGCTTTTTGTTGATTATAACTACTTCCCCAGGTTTTTTTTTAGTTTGTTTCTGGTAGGTTTTAATTTTTAAGTAGTTAGATTTACTGATTTCTTCTTTTTTTAAAATATTTTATTTATTTATTTATTTTTTAAGAGGGGAAGGAGAGAGGGAGAGAAACATCAATGCAATGTATGGTTGCCTTTTGTGCGTCCCCTGCTGGTAGTTAGCCTGCAAGGAACTGGCCTGCAACCCAGGCATGTGCCCTGACTGGGAATTGAACCGCGATCGTCCGGTTTGCAGGCCCGCGCTCAATCCACTGAGCTACGCCAGCCAGGGCTACTGATTTCTTCTTAATGACTTCTAAATACATACGTAGAGATGAATATAGA
>NW_028080687.1:0-1808 GCF_014824575.4 Sturnira hondurensis | reverse complement strand
TGGCAATCTGTTGGTCGCTTAGAGTTATTGGCTCTGGGACTTTGAGTTCTTGAGCCATCCTTTGGGCTGTTCTTGCCTATTAAGTAGCAGGAACGGAGCCCTAGGTTTTCACTAGAGTAGGGCAACTAAGTCGCTGGGTTGTGACGTCGTATGTGGGGGCGGGGTCAAAGAGGGACAATGGCTTCCCTCCGGCGCCCGCCACCGCCGCCGCCGCGACCCCCACCAGCACTGCAGCCACCACCGTCACCAGGGCCACGTGCCCCACTCCACGGCACGCGAGTGTGCCACCGCTGTCAGCCCTCCACCACTGGGTTTGCCCCCCGGGGCCTGTGTGGTCCGTCTCACTGCACGCGAATGTGCGACCTTGGTCAGTCTGTTCCGCACCCCGACTAGTTCTGGGCTGCCTGCGCTCCTAGGTCTGTCCTGCCCGACCCAGCTCCGCTGCTGGCTCCACCTCTTACCGTCCTCGTTGAACGGTTTGTAGCTGTCGGACTTCCGTATAATTCGGTTTTCTGGCCTCTGGGTGTGTGTTAGTTCTCCAAAACTTTTGTTGTATCCTAACTTGGTTGTGGGAGAAGGCCCAGTGTTTCCACCTATGCCTCCATCTTGGCGGAAGTCCCGCCATGTTTTTCTCTCTTAGAACTACTTTTTCTGCTTCCCACAGATTTTGAATTGTCATGTTTTCATTTCCATTTGTCTCAAAGTACCTTTTTATTTTTTCCTTGATTTCATTGCTAACCCATTCATTGTTTAGTAACATATTATTTAGCTTCTATGCGTTTGTGTGTATTTCCATTCTTTAAAATATATTTTATTGATTATGCTATTATAGATTGTCTCGTTTTTTTCTCCCCTTTATTCCCCTCCACCCTGCACCCACCTTCCACCAGCATTCCCCCCTCTTAGTCCATGTCCATGGGCTGTACATATAAGTTCTTTGGCTTCTCTATTTCCTATAGTATTCTTAACATCCCCCTGTCGATTTTGTACCTACCATCTATGCTTCTTATTCTATGTACCTTTCCCCCCATTCTCCCTGCTCCTGTTCCCCACTGATAACCCTCCATGTGATCTCCATTTCTGTGCTTCTGTTCCCCTTCTAGTTTTTCCTTAGTTTGTTTTTCTTTTTGTTTTAGGCTCAGTTATTGATAGTTCTTAATTTGTTGTCATTTTACTGTTCATATTTTTTATCCTCTTCTTTACTTAGATAAGTACTTTTAACATTTCATATAATAAGGGCTTGGTGATGAACTCCTTCAGCTTTACCTTTTCTGGGAAGCACTTTATCTGCCCTTCCATTTTAAGTGATAGCTTTTCTGGATAGAGTAGCCTTGGATGTAGGTCCTTGCCTTTCACGACCTGGAATACTTCTTTCCAGCCTTTTCTAGCCTGTAAAATCTCTTTTGAGAAATCAGCTGATAGTCTTCTGGGAACTCCTTTGTAGGTAACTGTCTCCTTTGCTCTTACTGCTTTTAAGATGCTCTCTTTATCTTTAATCTTGAGTAATGTAATTATCTATGATGTGCCTTGATGTGCTTCCTTGGGTCCAACTACTTTGAGACTCTCTGAGCTTCCTGAACTTCCTTTGTCAGATTAGGGAACTTCTCCTTCATTATTTTTTTAAATAAGTTTTCAATTTCTTGCTCTTTCTCTTCTCCTTATGGCACCCCTGTGATTCAGATGTTGGAATATTTAAAGTTGTCCTAGAGGTTCCTAAGCCTCTCCTCATTTTTTTGAATTCTTATTTTTTCATTCTATTCTAGTTGAATGTTTATTTCTTCCTTCTGCTTCAAATCATTGATTTGATT
>NW_028080686.1:0-603 GCF_014824575.4 Sturnira hondurensis | reverse complement strand
AGGTGGGCACTGGGAAGGGGCTGCTTTGTAGGGACCAGTTGTCTCTGCTTGGGGTGGAGAGGTCAGCTCAGCCTCATCTCCAATGACATGGACCAGCAGGTGCCCCCACTTGGCTGGTCTGGAGTGAGGTGGGGACCTGTGGCAAGACTTTGTGTAGGGAGGGTCTGTGACAGGCAAGTTCAGGTGCATGGGAGTGAAACCCCTCAGGTGGGAGTGAAGGATCTCAGGGGACCAGAGAGGAGGCTGATGGGGTCACACCCACACAATGTCTTGGGTCTTCATGGGAGTGTGACTGTGGAGGGGAACTGAGTCCCAGAAAGAGGGTCTCAGGGTGAGAGCTCTGGGCCTGTTCACCACTGGGGGGAAGAGAGAGAAGAGCTGAGGGTTTGTCTGATCTCTGTCTGCATGGCCTGGGGAGCCTATGAGGCTGTCCCATGACTGACCACCCACTGAGGGGCAGGAGGGGTGGAAAGCAGATAACAACATGGTCACCTGACCCACAGAGATACCCACCCACCCTCCTGGCTGGGTGTGTTGTTTGGACTCTCCGTCCCACTTCCCCTCTCTGACTTCCTCATCTCTGTGAGCAGGAGACCTTCTCTC